>NW_015168117.1:51350-53791 GCF_001447785.1 Gekko japonicus
AGAAGAAGAAGAAGAAGAAGAAGAAGAAGAAGAAGAAGAAGAAGAAGAAGAAGACACCCTGTGAGGCAGGTGGGGCTGAGAGAGCTCTGACAGAAACTCCTCTTTTTCAAGGACAGCTCTTGTCAGACCTACGGCTTGCCCAACGTCATCCAGCAGGCTCAAGTGGAGGAGGAGTGGGGAATCAAGCCCGGTTCTCCCAGATGAGAGTCCGCGCACTTGACCACTACACCAAACTGCACCAAGAAGAGATTGGATTTATACCCCTCTCTTCACTCGGAGTCTCAGAGTGGCTTACAAACTCCTTTCCCTTCCCCTCCCCACAACAGACACCCTGTTGAGGTAGGTGGGGCTGAGAGAGCTCTTTCAAGGACAGCTCTGAGAGAACTAGGGCTTGCCCAAGGTCATCCAGTAGCTGCACGTGGAGGAGTGGGGAATCAAACCCGGTTCTCCCGGATTAGAGTCTGTGCACTTAACCACGACACCAAACTGTCCGTATGACTGGCCGACAGTCATCCAGAGAGGAGGAGGAGGAGGAGGAGATAGGATTTATGCTCTGTCCTTCACTACCCAAAGATCAGGTTATAATCTTCTTTCCCTTCCCCTCCCCACAACAGACACCCTGTTGAGGTAGGTGGGGCTGAGAGAGCTCTTTCAAGGACAGCTCTGAGAGAACTAGGGCTTGCCCAAGGTCATCCAGCCAGGTGCAAGTGGAGGAGTGGGGAATCAAACCCGGTTCTCCCAGATTAGAGTCCGCGCACTTAACCACTGCACCAGACTGGCATACAAAAGAGGGGCAATTCTTTGCCAGTCCCCCCTCCCACGAGTGCCCTCCAGCTTCCCCTTTGCGCTGCTCCGGGGGGGGGGGAGGCATTCCTCAGAAGCAGGATTTGGGGGGACATTGTCGGCTGTAATGGGGGAAGTCACAGTAATGTATATGTAAGTCCTGCTGTGCACAGATGTTTTAAGCAGGTTCCCACCCATTGATTAATGGGTTAGAACGGATACAAGGAAGTACTTCTTCACCCAGAGAGTGATTAACACTTGGAATTCACTGCCACAGGAGGTGGTGGCGGCTACAAGCATGGACGGCTTCAAGAGGGAATTAGATAAGCATATGGAGCAGAGGTCCCCCAGTGGCTATTAGCCACAAGGTATAGCTAGGGGCTCTGGGGCAAGTGATGCTTTGTCTTCTTGGTGCTTGGGGGGGGGCAACAGTGGGAGGGCTTCTAATGTCCTGGCCCCACTGCTGGACCTCCTGATGGCCCCTGGTATTTTTGGTCACTGTGTGACACAGAGTGTTGGACTGGATGGGCCACTGGCCTGATCCAACATTGGTGTCTCATATGTTCTTATAGGAACTCTTGGTGTGGGGCAAGGGATGCTCTGTCTTCTTGGTGCTGGGGGGGGCAACAGTGGGAGGGCTTGTAGTGTCCTGGCCCCACTGGGGGGGGCAACGGTGGGAGGGCTTCTGGTGTCCTGATCCCACTGCCGGACCTCCTGATGGCCCCTGGTATTTTCGGGCACTGTGTGACACAGAGTGTTGGACTGGATGGGCCGCTGGCCTGATCCAGCATTGGCTTCTCTTACGTTCTTAAAGCAGATGATGATGATGATGATGATGATGATGATGATGATGATGATGATGATGATGATGATGATTTGCATTTATACCCCGCCCTCCCCACCAAGGCAGGCTCGGGCGGCTTACATAAGAATTAAATACATAAGAATTAAATCCTTGTTTGATCAATCAACTGGCGTTTAGCAGAGGAAGTTGCGGGACTTGGGGGGAGGGGGGGACTAGGAAACGAGGGTGGGAAGGGGCCCAGAGAAATTCTTTCTGCAGCCCCCCCACCCCCACCCCGTGATCTCTTTCTGGTTCATTTTCACCCCTCCTCCTTCGGCGCCACGTGATGGGGGAAACGCTTTCCTGCGCTGGACCGGTTATGTCTCTGACCGAGGTGCTGAAAGTTGGAACTCTGCCTCCAGATCTTTGTCCTCTAAAGTTGCCTGGGCCCCCGGACAAGAATCGTGGTTCCCTTCATCCCACAAGACAGGAAAAGGATTTGGAGACAGGCAAGAGGACGTAATGAGGCAGGGGAGGGGAGAAATTGCCGGGTGGAGTATTTCCTAAATAAAGTATATGGACGACCAGCTTCTCCCATAAAAACCCTCCCGTTCACTTAGATTCCCCAGTGAAAGTCCTCCTCTGCGTTCTTCTGCATCCAGCTATTAGATGGGTGGTGATGAGTGATGCTGCCTTTTTGGTGGAGGCACCCCTTACCCTGGTGGAATACCCTCCCAGAGAAGTTGTTTGACAGCGCTGCATTTGGTGAGAGCACACTATTCTGCTAGTTTGGTGTATTGGTTAAGTGTGTGGACTTTAACCTGGGAGAACCGGGTTTGATTCCCCACTCCTCCACTTGCACCTGCTGAATGAC
>NW_015168117.1:53945-57641 GCF_001447785.1 Gekko japonicus
CCCCCTCCTCTTCTTCTTCTTCTTCTTCTTCTTCTTCTTCTTCTTCTTCTTCTTCTTCTTCTTCTTCTTCTTCTTCTTGACAATGCTGGCCATTTGTTTCTCTGGCTGCTGGCTGCCTGGTCTGGATTTATCAGGTTTATTGGGCTTTATGATTTGTGTATTAAAAATGATTTTATGCGATCCATCTTGAGCAGGAGGTTCCAGAGGGCAGTCGTGTTGGTCCGCAGTATTATTGATTGATTGATTTAATTAGATTTCTTGACCGCCCTTCTCCGCTTACGTGGGTCTCAGGGCGGTTTACAACAACATCATTCAATGCAATTTAGAAACCAATTAAAACTACAATAATTCAGTATTAAAACATTCAGCATAAACATTTGAACATTATAAGAACAAGATGGCATTTCTGGCATTCAGTTTTTCATGGGGGGGGTGCCAGGCAGATGGTAGGCACTCACCTCCCCCATATATATACATTGTGGCCCTAGCTAGAGGTATAATATGCCTATGTAAACTGCTCAGAGCCTCTGAGATTGAGCGGTATATAAATTGAATAAATAAATAAATAAATAAATAAATAAGGGGACCATCGCTGGCCTCAACCAAAGGCCTGGTGGAACATCTCTGCCTTGCATGCCCTGCGGAACTTTAATAGAATCATAGAATCATAGAATGTTAGAGTTGGAAGGTACCTTGGAGGTCATCTAGTCCAACCCCCTGCTCTCTGCAGGAGCAGAGCCGAAATAGAGCCCTACAACATACCCAAAAGATGGTCACCCACCCTCCGCTTGAACACGTCCAGTGAAGGAGCATCCACCACCACCCAAGGCAGACTGTCCCACTGCTCAACCACTCTGACAGTCAGGAAGTTTCTCCTGATATTTAGCCGGTAACGACTCCCTTGTCATTTCCACCCATTAGATCTGGTCTTGCAATCTGGAGCAGGCAGGGCACAGATGTCATCATAGGGCAGAGAGTTCCACCAGGCTGGGGCCAAGGCTGAGAAGACCCTGGCCCTGGTCGAGGCCAGCCAGATATCTTTGGAGCCGGGAACCACAAGAGAAGCCATCTCATGTGGAATTAGAACAGCTTAAGTCCAGCAGCACCTCACAGACCAACAAGAGTCAAAGCTCCCAGTATCAGACACAGGTTGGGATAGAGATCTCGGAGACCATCTGTCCCAATCAGGAGGTGGGAGGGCTTCTCTCCCACCTCCTGATGAAAGAAGCTTTGACTCTTGAGAGCTTCTACCCCAAAATTCTTGCTGGTCTGTAAAGTGCTTCTGGACTCATCTCTAGCAGGGCAGAAGGACTCCGAATAAATACACGGCTAGGATTGAGTAAACATCTGGAGCAGAGGTCTATCAGTGGCCATTCGCCACAAGGTTTAGCTGGAACACTCTGTCTAGGGCAGTGATGCTCTTGGTGGGCAAGAGCGGGAGGGATTCTGGAGTTCTGGCCCCGCTGGGGGGCCTCCTGATGGCCCCTGGTATTCTTGTCCACTGTGTGACACAGAGTGTTGGACGGGATGGCCCATTGGCCTAATCCAACACAGCTTCTCTTATATTCTTCTGTCTGGGGCAAGGGATGCTCTGTATTCTTGGTGTTTGGGGGGGCAAGAGTGGGAGGCCTTCTGGAGTCCTGGCCCCACTGCTGGACCTCCTGATGGCCCCTGGGTTTTGGCCGTGTTGTACTGGAGGGGCCATTGGCCTGATCCAACATTGGCTTCTCTGATGTACTTATGTCTGGGGCAGTGATGCTCTGTCTTTTTGGTACTTGGTTTCTGGCTCCACTGGTGGACCTCCTGGTGGCATTGGGGTTTTGGCCACTGTGTGACACCCATTGTTGGACTGGATGGGCCATTGACCTGATCCAACATGGCTTCTCTGATGTTCTTATGTCTGAGGCAAGTGATGCTCTGTATTCTTGGTACTTGGGGGGGGGGCAACAGTGGGAGGGCTTCTAGTGTCTTGGCCCCACTGGTGGACCTCCTGATGGCCCCTGGTATTTCTGGCCCCTGTGTGATACAGAGTGTTGGACTGGATGGGCCATTGGCCTGATCCAACATTGGCTTCTCTGATGTACTTATGTCTGGGGCAGTGATGCTCTGTCTTTTTGGTACTTGGTTTCTGGCTCCACTGGTGGACTTCCTGGTGGCATTGGGGTTTTGGCCCCTGTGTGACACAGAGTGTGGGACTGGATGGGCCACTGGCCTGATCCAACATGGCTTCTCTGATGTTCTTATGTCTGAGGCAAGTGATGCTCTGTATTCTTGGTACTTGGGGGGGGGGCAACAGTGGGAGGGCTTCTAGTGTCTTGGCCCCACTGGTGGACCTCCTGATGGCACCTGGTATTTCTGGCCACTGTGTGGCACAGAAGAGTGCTGGACTGGAGGGGCCTGATCCAGCATGGCTTCTCTTGTGCTCTTATGTTCTTATGACCCTGCCGTTCTTTCCAGACTGATCCCTCCTTAGCCAGGGAAAGGATTCCAAACCCAAGGCTCAGGGGAGATTCAATGGTCTCACCCTCCGGTGTTGGCCTGTGAATCTGTGCAGAGATTTATATATATACTTTAAAAAATCACCATCAGAGACCTCAGTTTAAAATCTCCAGTTAGGACTAGCAATTTGAAAAAGAATCCTAACTTAGTCAAATGCAGTCCTAAATAAAACTGTCTCCAACTGCCCCCTGAGGACACACCTGATGCTGCCTTCTACTGAATCAGGTCCCTGGTCCATCAAGGTCAGCATTGTCTACTCTGACTGGCAGGGGCTCTCCAGGGTCTCAGGTGGAGGTCTTTCCCATCACCTCCTGCCTGGTCCTTCTAACTGGAGATGCTGCCGGGGACTGAACCTGGGACCTTCTGCATGCCAGGCAGAGGCTCTACCACTGAGTCACGGCCCCTCTTTACAGCTCTCCAGGGTCTCAGGCGGGGGTCTTTCCCATAACCTCCTGCCTGGTCTTCTAACTGGAGATGCCGCTGATTGAACCTGGGACCTTCTGCATGCCAAGCAGAGGCTCTTCCACTGAGCCACGGCCCCTTCCCAAATCAGTCTTGTCTGCTCAGACTGGCAGCACCTCTCCAGGGTCTCAGGCGGAGGTCTTTCCCATCACCTCCTGCCTGGTCCTTTTCAACTGGAGATACCGGGGATTGAACCAGGGACCTTCTGCAAGTCAAGCAGAGGCTCTACCGCTGAGCCACAGCCCCTCTTTACAGCTCTCCAGGGTCTCAGGCAGAGGTCTCTCCCATCACCTGCTGCCTGGTCCTTTCAACTGGAAACACCGGGGATTAAACTCTGGGACCTTCTGCGTGCCAAGCAGAGGCTCTGGCACTGAGCCACAGCCCATCTTTACAGCTCTCCAGGGTCTCAGGCAGAGAGAGGTCTTTCCCATCACCTCCTGCCCGGTCCTTTTTAACTGGGGATGCCGGGGATTGAACCTGGGACCTTCTGCATGCCAAGCAGAGGCTCTTCCACTCAGCCACGCCCCCTGTTTACAGCTCTCCAGGGTCTCAGGCGGAGGTCTTTCCCATCACCTCCCGCCTGGTCCTTTTCAACAGGAGATGGTGCCGGGGATTGAACCTGGGAAGTTCTGCTTGCCGAGCAGATGATCTTGCACTGAGCCACAGCCCCTCTGCTAATGATTGAAAGGGAAGGGGCCGGGCACCAGGAGGGAGGGAGGGAGGGAGGGGGAAGGG
>NW_015168117.1:58132-62092 GCF_001447785.1 Gekko japonicus
GAAGGGGCCCCCGGGGGCCGGGGGGGGGGGGGGGCTCCAAACTGAGCAGACGGAGGAGGAACCAGCAGGAGCAGGTAAGCTTCCCCCCCATCCCTCCAGTTCCCCCATCTCCTCCACCACCACCCCGGCTGTCTGCCCCAAGTGTGCACGAAAATCTCCCTCCCCCCCAGGGGCCCCCAATGCACGGATTTAGGTATCCGCACGCAAGGGGGCAACTTCAGAATTAGATATATAGATATATTTTAAAAATACAGTAAAACAGTATAACGTATACAACAAACTATGCAATAAAACCACGTTACAAAATTAGAAAGCAATGCAGTAAATCAATACGATACATGCAGTAAACAAGGCGCTAAATGGGATTATGAAAATTAGGGATAAAGGCATTAAAACAGGATAATACATCCAATAATCCAATAAACAATGCTGGGAAAAGATGCCAACATCCCCCCCCCCCAAAAAAAAACATATAGTAAAGCTATAGGTGGGGTCAGGGGTAATTTCATAGAAAAAGAGGTGCAGGAGCTCATTAGCATAACTTATTTGCATATGCCACACACCCTGACATCACCGGAAGTGTGTCAGAAGGCAACACCCACTTCTCAGGCTCCCGAGGGCTTCCATCAGGCCCGCAGTGGAACTGGCCATCTCCTGCTTCCAGTTCTGCTGCCACTGCATCATCACTTGCTTCGCCAGACTCTCTCCATCGCTCAGCCATTTCATGTTTTCCCCTGGGTCCTAGACTCAGAACTCTGAGCATGAGATTTCTGTGGTGAATGTCGATAAATCAAAAGTAGGTTTTGCAGCTTACAGATACACATGCCTGAATGGCGCACTCAAGACTGCAGCAGCACAGACATTTGGATGCAATCATTCAGAGCAGGAGGTGTCAGTTATCAGAGACTGTTAAATAAACAAAATAATGCAAGCGTGCTGATGTTCTAAAAAAAAATCTTCGTGTTTGTGTCCTTTATGAGGTTTATATCTCCGCTCCCTGGCATTATATTTTATAACATGCGTGGCCTGGCCCAACAAGGTCTCATGTATGTCAATCCGGCCCTCATAACAAATGAGTTCGACTAGGGGTCATTTTGTAGAAAAAGAGGTGCAGGAGCTCATTCGCATAACTTATTAGCATAACTTATTTGCATGTGCCACACCCCCTGACATCACCGGAAGTGTGTCAGAAGGCAACACCCACACCCACTGCTCAGGCTCCACTGGACTGTTTTAGATTGCTAGCTATGGGGGGATGATGTGCATATCTGCCCTTGCAGAGGAGGGAGAGCTTGTACCTGAATAAAACTTGGTCTTAAAGGTGTCACTGGACTGTTTTGGGCAGGGGGGGCTCTGGCTGCTTCTTGCTCTGACTGAGGGCTGCTGGGAGCAGGGGGTGGGGCTTGTTGCATGTGCTCGCCCCCTGGGCTCTTTACTGCTGGAGCTCCGCTCCTGTGCGCTCCTGCAGGAAATGACCCCTGGGTGGGGTCACCGAGTTGGTCCGAAGGAACAGAACAAAGCTGGAGTCCAGGGGCACCCTTAAGACCAGCAAAGTTTCATTCTGGGTAGAAGCTTTCATGGCCACGTCTGTATCCAGAAAAGGGTGCATGCACACGGAAGCTTAGACCCAGAATTAAACTTTGTGTGTCTTCTAGGAGACACAGCAGCCCTGCCTGGAAACCCAATGGCAGCCCTCCAAGCAGCCGCTGTGGTGACCTCCTCCTCCTCCTCACGAGTCGTTGCCTGCTTGCAACCAGCTTCCTCCTCATTCGGGCTGTTCCCCCACCTGCCGTCACCTTTGGTGCCTCTGTGCCACTTGCCCACTGGCCCCCCTCCCCCCCACTTCCTTCTTGGCCTGAGCAGAGGGACAGCAAGCCCCAGTGGCTCCGGCCGCACGCCCCACGTAGCATGTCCATCTCCCGCACTCTCCACCTGCCCGAAGAACCCAGATAGATGAGGTCCTCCTCCGCAGCCTTGGAAAGGGCCCAGCTGACTCCGGCAGGTGAAAAATGGGCTCTGGAAGGTGGCTTGACTGAGTGCCCAACTCTTGTCAGCAATGCTTGGCACTCTGGAAGTGCCACTCACACCAACTGAGGGGGAGGAGGGCACTGTCTCCGCCTCCTCCCGGAGGTGAGAAAGAACAGCATCTTGCGTGCTCCCTTCTCCTCACTCAACCGGAAGCTGTTCGGTTCCTCCTTTTGCAATGACAAGATCTAAGGGTCTTTCAGGTGCGTAGCCGTGCTGGTCTGCAGAAGAAGAGCTTAAGAACATAAGAATATAGAATCACAGAATCATAGAATGTTAGAGTTGGAAGGGACCTTGCAGGTCATCTAGTCCAGCCCCCGGCACTCCACTTGAAAACGTCCAGCGAAGAGAAGCCCATGTTGGACCAGGGCAACTTCCCATCTAGTTCAACACTTGATTCAAGCTCAGGAGCACCATTGAGACCAACAAAAATTTTGGGATAGGAGCTGGCAAGCGTCAAAGCCACCCAGATTCCGGCTCATCAGCAGTCGGTTCCAGGTGTTCGCTGGGGAAAGTTGTTCTAAAACATTTCGATTTATTTTAAAGCAAGCAATAAAACAATCAAAAAGAAGTTCTTAACAAAGACAATGACCCTAATAGTTCCTGACAAAGTAATGGACTTGAGAACAAGGTGGAACAAGTACATGACAGAGAAAAGAGATTTTAACATTGACAGGTTCGGAAAAACAAAGAGTTTCTATAAGATATTCTAGCAAGCACAGCCAAAATGATTAGAGCTTCCAGTATACAGGAACCAATCTTCTCTGCTGGTTGTAGAAAATTGACTTAATAAGAGATCATACATTCGCAACTGTTCTGTTTTTTTAATCATCTTTATTAATTTTATTTACCGTATTTTCCGGTGTATAAGACGACTGGGCGTATAAGACGACCCCCAACTTTTCCAGTTAAAATATAGAGTTTGGGATATACTTGCCCAGAGACTGTATTTACCGGCGTATAAGACGACCCTGGAGCTGCGGTGGCTCAAGTGGTTAAGACACTGAACTGCAGGCTGTGGAAGGTCAGTAGTTCAGCGGTTCAAGACCCGGGTGCCGCAAGACAGGGTGAGCTCCTGTCTCTAGTTCCAGCTCCTGCCAACCTAGCAGTTCAAAAGCAAGAAATTGCAAGTAGATAAATAGGGACCCCTTCGGTGGGAAGGTAACAGCGTTCCGTGCGCCTTGGTGTTTAGTCATGCCGGCCACATGACCACGGAAACGTCTTCGGACAGCGCTGGCTCTTCGGCTTTGAAACGGAGATGAGCACCGCAACCCTAGAGTCGGATTCGACTGGCTTTCGAGCAAGGGAACCTTTACCTTTACCTTTAAGACGACCCTCCCATTTCTGAGAAGATTTCCCTGGGTTAAAAAGTAGTCTTATACACCAGAAAATACAGTAAATGTGTAATACAATAAGCAAAGATACAGTGTAATACAGTGCATCCATCTACAAGAACGTCATCTAAATGGGAAAAATTGAAACCTACAAAGTTAGCCACTTTAGATAAAGAGGGTTGGGGGGGAGAATATCTCGAATCTGTAAGTAGGAGACTATGGGGAACCAGGTTGACAACTACTCTGTTTTTAAAGGATTCTTCACTAATTGGATTATGATCTAGTCTGTGAGGAGTTCTATTCACCACATCTGGTTTGGCCCCTCCCCCCGTTTGTTGGCATCTTCCGGAGGTTGGCAACTGGATCACATGGAGCCAGGACCACCCCTTGCTTGGCCCCAGTGTGGGATAGCCCCGGGAGAGGGGGTGGCAGTGATTCTGTTGTCCCTTCCAGATCTCCTGGGGCATGCAAACTTAGAACCTGCTATTCTGGGCAATGGCAAACCTAGACAGTATAATAAAAAGCAGAGACATCACCCTGCCAACAAAAGTCCATATGGTCAAAGCGATGGTATTCCCAGTAGTAATGTATGGCTGCGAGA
>NW_015168117.1:62502-76438 GCF_001447785.1 Gekko japonicus
AGGGTGGGCTTCATCGTGTGCCCCGCCCCCTGCACCTCACCCGGGGGGACTGCGATCCCCCGCAATCCCCCCCGAATCGACCTCTGCCTTCCCCTCCCCACAACAGACACCCTGTGAGGGTAGGTGGGGCTGAGAGAGCTCTTGACAGGTACTGCTCTTTTTCAAGAACAGCTCTTATCAGAATTACTGCTTGCCCAAATTCATCCAGCCAGGTGCAAGTGGAGGAGGAGTGGGGAATCAAACCCGACTCTCCCAGATTAGAGTCCGCACACTTAACCACTACACCAAGTCAGACTCGACTGTGCGACAACATTCTGGGGTGCTCTGGGTAAATTGTAAAGCCAAGCTGGGGGCAGAGTTGGATCAAGTTCCCAGCTGCCTTTTGCCCATTTAGGGTTGCCAACTCTGGGTTGGGAAATTCCTGGAGATTTGGTGGTGGATCCTGGATCCTGGAGAGGAAGGGAGTCCAGAACCGTATAATGCCAGGCAGTCCGCCCTTCAAGGCAGCCCCGGGGAACCAATCTCTGTTGTCTGGATACCAGCTGTGATTCTGGGAGACCTCCAGGCCCCGCCTGGGGATTGGCCACCTCACGGCTGCAGCCATGCTGATTGATTTATTTGCCATTTGTGCTCCTCCCGGAACCTGACGCCGGTTCCAGCCCATGCGCGCTCAGCCATACGTGACATGTTGGGCTGTTTTGCTCCACCGGCCGCGTTGGGCTTGCCAGCTTTTGTCGAGAAATCACGGGCGGTCCGACGTGGCGCAGGGAACAAGGCAGGCCCTGGCACGGCACACAGAAAAGGGCATTGTATTTGCGGCAATGAATTCAGACCAACCAAGGGTGGGATTAGCGAAATCTATGCCTGGCACACGGCGCGTCTCCTCGATGCCAGCCGCAACGGACAAAGCCGGAGGCCTGGACGCCGGCTGGCCGGATCAGCAAACCTTGTTTGTCCAAGACGACAGGGAGTCCCTGGCTGGAGCATGGAGCTGCCTCTCTGGAGAGGGGAATGAGAAACACAGGAACATAGAGCTGGAAGGGACCTCGAGGGTCATCTAGTCCAACCCCCCTGAACAATACGGGAAATTCACCAACTCCTCCCCCCCCCGTGACCCCTGCTCTATGCCAGCTCGAGTGGCAAATCTGCACAGGGCTCTTGGGTCGACTGCAGTTCCAAACCTCACGGGACGTGGCCGGGAGAGAGCGGTGGGGGCAGGAGCTGACTCCCCCACCCCAGAAAGGAGCAATATATAGATCCCCCTGCAGTTATGAAGAGGGACTTTGAACTCCCCAAAGGGGTTTTTTTTGGGGGGGGGGTGAGAGCCAGTTTGGTGAAGTGGTTAAGAGTGCAGACTCTAATCTGGGAGAACTGGGTTTGATTCCCCACTTCTCCACCTGCAGCTGCTGGTGTGACCTTGGGTCAGTCACAAGTTCTCTCAGAGTTATTCACTCAAGGGCAGTCCTTGAAAGAGCTCTCTCAGCCCCACCTACCTCACAGGGTGTCTGTTGTGGGGAGGGGAAGGGAAAGGGACAGTAAGCCACTCTGAGACTCCTTCAGGTAGTGAAGGGCGGGACATAAATCCAATCTCTTCTTCTTCTATTCTATTGTTACAATTGTTTATGTTATAGTATTGTTTTTGCATTATTTTGCGCCTGTATACGGCTTTTCTCTCTCTTGTTCTCTGGATATTATGAGTCCTCCTCCTCCTCCTTCTTCTGCAGGGGTTGTTCCAGGGTCTCAAAAGGGTTTCCAGTCTCCAGGTGGGGCCTGCAGGTCTAGTGAAGTTATAGCTGACCTTCAGATATCAGAGATCAGTGCCCCTGGAGGAAACTTAATTCTGGATGTAAGCTTCTGCGTGCATGAATCTGAGGAAGTGTGTGTGCACATAAAAGCTTGTACCCAGCAATAAAAAGATAAAACAGATAAAAGGAAGTCCTTCTTCACCCAAAGAGTGATTAACACATGGAATTCACTGACACAGGAGGTGGTGGCGGCTACAAGCATGGACGGCTTCAAGAGGGAATTAGATAAGCACATGGAGCAGAGGTCCATCAGTGGCTATTAGCCACAAGGTATAGATAGGGACTCTCAGGCTGGGGCAAGGGATGCTCTGTATTCTTGGTGCTTGGGGGGGGCAACAGTGGGTGGGCTTCTAGTGTCCTGGCCCCACTGCCGGACCTCCTGATGGCCCCTGGTATTTTCGGGCACTGTGTGACACAGAGTGTTGGACTGGATGGGCCGCTGGCCTGATCCAACATGGCTTCTCTTATGTTCTTACATCTGGGGCAAGTGATGCTCTGTCTTCTTGTTGCTGGGGGGGGGCAACAGTGGGAGGGCTTCTAGTGTCCTGGCCCCACTACCGGACCTCCTGATGGCCCCTGGTATTTTCGGGCACTGTGTGACACAGAGTGTTGGACTGGATGGGCCGCTGGCCTGATCCAACATGGCTTCTCTTATGTTCTTACATCTGGGGCAAGTGATGCTCTGTCTTCTTGTTGCTGGGGGGGGCAAGAGTGGGAGGTCTTCTAATGTCCTGGCCCCACTGCTGGACCTCCTGATGGCACCTGGTGTTTTTGGCCACTGTGTGACAGAGTGTTGGACTGAGTGGGCCATTGGCCTGATAGAACATTGAATTCTCTTATGTTCTTGTGTTAAATTTCGTAGGTCTGAAAGGTGCCCCTGGATTCCAACTTTGTCTGAAGAGCAGAAAGCTGCCACCACCACCCCGCACAGAATCCAGAGCTCAGCCGCCCCTGGTTTATCTAGGTGACCGTCCTGCTGCTTATCCTGAGGAGCCAGGTCGCCCCTCTCCCTGCAGCCCCTCCCCACGTCACTCCCGGCTGACCACGATGCCTCTTGGGAGGTGGCCGGAGCCGTGAGCACCCATCTTCTTTGCCCCTGATCAACAGGGAAGAGGTAACCCATTACGGCCATTGGCATTAAACATTAAACGCCGAGGAATCTCTCATTAGAGTCTCTTAGAGAGGAATTCACTTTTTAATCTGTTTGCGTTCGTTTCGGTGAGGCATCTCTGACCTCCCCGGGCTCCTGGCTAATAAGGTGTGTGGAGTTATCTGTCCAGCAGATGTGAAATACGTGCGCCCTCGGAGGAAAGGGGGGGGGAGTTAAAACAGACATGGAAGCAGCAGAAAGCAGGGAGAGTGATGTGCTAAAGTGACAGGCAGAGAGATCAATTAATAATAGAAACCTCTGGCTTGAGGTGTTTCTAGAGGTTTCTAGAGGTTTCTGGTTTTTGAGGGGGGGGGCTTGTTCCTTCCTCCTGGCATGCCTGACTGCAGGGGGTTCCCTTATATTTTATCCCTTCCAGTCCCTTATGTTAGATCCCTTCCAGTCCGGCTTCCGCCCGGGGCATGGGACAGAGACAGTACTGGTCGCTCTTACTGACGACCTCCGAAGGCATCTGGATCAAGGCGGTGTGGCGGCGCTGTTGTTGTTAGATCTGTCGGCCGCATTTGATATGGTCGACCACCAGCTGCTGACCCACCGCCTTGCCAACGTGGGGATACAGGGGCTCGCCCTTCAATGGCTTGCCTCTTTTCTCTGAGGTCGGGGACAGAGGGTGGCAATAGGGGAACAGCAGTCCTGGAGACACCCTCTTGAGTGTGGGGTGCCTCAAGGGGCAGTTCTTTCCCCGATGTTGTTCAACATCTACATGCGCCCCCTTGCCCAGATTGCCCGGAGGTGTGGGCTTGGGTGTCATCAATATGCAGATGACACCCAGCTCTATCTGATGTTGGGTGGCCGGCCGGTCAGGCTCTAGTCCAGAGGATCTGCACCGGGCGTTGCAGGCCATGGCTGGTTGGCTCCGACTGAGCCGGCTGAAGCTAAACCCAGCGAAGACGGAGGTCCTGGGCCTGAGTCGGGGTGGCCTGGGGTTGGGGCTCCCTCTCCCAGCCTTCGATGGGGTGCCTTTCGTGCCAGCGCTGGAGGTTAGGAGTTTGGGAGTGCTCCTGGACTCCTCGCTAACGATGGAGGCCCAGGTGGCAGCCACTGCTAAGTCAGCTTTTTACCACCTCCAGCTGGCTCGGCAGTTGGTTCCTCGACCGCAGCGACTTGGCCACAGTGATCCATGCGACGGTCACCTTGAGACTAGACTACTGCAATGCTCTCTACATGGGGCTGCCTTTGTCGCAAATCCACCTTTAAAGCCCTATATGACCAGGGTCCAACATACCTAAGGGACCGCCTTTCCCCATATGTTCCCTCACGGGCACTACGGTCGGGAACACGACACCTCCTGACGATGCCAGGCCCCAAGGAGGCCAGGCTGGCTGCTACCAGGGCCAGAGCTTTTACAGTGACGGCTCCTGCCTGGTGGAACGAGCTCCCGGAGGAGCTCCGGTGCCTTCAAAGCAGCCATTTTCTCCAGGCGGAGCTGATCTCTGTCAGCTGGAGGTCACTTGTAAAAGCAGGAGATCCCCAGGCCCCACCTGGAGGCTGGCAACCCTAACAGAAGAAGAAGAGGAGATTGGATTTATACCCCGCCCTTCACTCGGAGTCTCAGAGCGGCTTACAATCTCCTCTCCCTTCCCCTCCCCACAACAGACAGACACCCTGTGAGGTAGGTGGGGCTGAGAGAGCTCTGAGAGAACTGCCCTTGAGAGAACAGCTCTGAGAGAACTTGTGAATGACCCAAGTCACACCAGCAGCTGCATGTGGAGGAGGAGTGGGGAATGGGGAATCAAACCCGGTTCTCCCAGATTAGAATCTTTGCACTTAAACCAACTCACCAAACTGGCTCTCCCTGGGAGAGGTGGAACCAGCGCCTGCAGGGACACTTGGGATTTTGAGAGGGGGAATCAAACCCGGTTCTCCCAGATTAGAATCTTTGCACTTAAACCAACTCACCAAACTGGCTCTCCCTGGGAGAGGTGGAACCAAACTCCAAATGGCTGCCTCAGGGAAGAAGGAAATCCTGAAGGAGGAATGGAACCACACGCCGACTCCAGAAAGCCCAGGGCCTTCCCACACGTCCTCCTTCTCCAGTGGACTCCCTTTCATTTAAACGAGGGCAGCCACTGAGAAGCACTCCCTTGCAATCGCCCTGCCCACACGGAGGGCACCATGTTGGAGAACTCTGTCGTACTGCAAGCTGCCATCCAACCTATTTCAAGAAGAGGAAGAGATTGGATTGATTCCCCGCCCTTCACTCAGAGCCTCACAGCGGCTTATGATCTCCTTTCCCTTCCCCTCCCCACAACAGACACCCTGTGAAGTAGGTGGGGCTGAGAGAGCTCTCTTGAGAACTGCCCTTGAGAGAACAGCTCCGAGAGAACTTGTGACTGACCCAAGGTCACACCAGCAGCTGCGTGTGGAGGAGGAGTGGGGAATCAAACCCGGTTCTCCCAGATTAGAGTCCACACTCCTAACCACTACACCAAACTGGCTCTCAAAACTCCTTTTCTATCTTCCAGCTCTTGCATACAGCATACTGGGAGCTCTTGTCATGGCCAGCCTAACGCCACACTCCCCTACTTTAAAGACCTTCTGGGACCCTCTTACCTGAAGGGCCGCCTCCCCTGGTGCCAGCCCATACAGCAGCTTAGCTCCTCCCACTAGCCCCTCTTGTCTGTCCCCTCAGCCAACAAGGTCAGAAGATGCTCTGCCCTGTTGTTGGTCCTCCGGAGGAGCTGGTTGGCCACTGTGTGAGACAGGATGCTGGACTAGATGGACCCTCCCTGGTCTGATCCCGCAGGGCTCTTCTGATGATCTTACGAAGGCCTCGGCCTCTGTGCCCTGTCGTTGGACCTCCAGAGGAACTGGTTGGCCACTGTGTGAGACAGGATGCTGGACTAGATGGACCCTCCCTGGTCTGACCCAGCAAGGCTCTTCTGAGGTTCTTACAAAGGCCTCGGCCTCTACGCCCTGTCGTTGGCCCTCCAGAGGAACTGGTTGGCCCCTGTGTGTGAGACGGGAGGCTGGACTAGATGGACCCTTACTGGTCTGATCCAGCAGGGCTCTTCTGATGATCTTACGAAGGCCTCGGCCTCTGTGCCCTGTCGTTGGACCTCCAGAGGAACTGGTTGGCCACTGTGTGAGACAGGATGCTGGACTAGATGGACCCTCCCTGGTCTGACCCAGCAAGGCTCTTCTGAGGTTCTTACAAAGGCCTCGGCCTCTACGCCCTGTCGTTGGCCCTCCAGAGGATCTGGTTGGCCCCTGTGTGTGAGACGGGAGGCTGGACTAGATGGACCCTCACTGGTCTGATCCTGCAGGGCTCTTCTGATGTTCTTATGAAGGCCTCAGCCTCTATGCCCTGTCGTTGGACCTCCAGAGGAACTGGTTGGCCACTGTGAGACAGGATGCTGGACTAGATGGACCCTTACTGGTCTGACCCAGCAAGGCTCTTCTTATGTTCTTATGAAGGCCTCGGCCTCTATGCCCTTCTTGTTGGCCCTTTAGAGGAACTGGTTGTCTGCTGTGTGAGACAGGAGGATGCTGGGCTAGATGGGCCCTCGCTGCTCTGGTCCTGCAGGGCTCTTCTTAGGTTCATAAGGGGCCCTCCTCCACTCTGAATGGATGGATCACTCTTCGGATTCCATCTTGTTTTGAACCAGCCTCTCTTTGCAACAGCCCCCCCACACACACACACTCTCTCTCTGTTGTTTGCACCTTCTGTTATAAACGTATCTGCCTCATGGCTGGACGCTTCATGCATCTGATGTTTAAACCGGATTAATTGTTTTAGGCGGGGCGGCCTGAAGCGAGAGAACAAAGTGCGAGTCCAGCGGCACCTTGAAGGCCGACCAGGTTCGATCCTTGAGCGTTCTCGAAGGCAGGTGCTTCCTCTCTCGCGCTGGCATTTCGCTGCCCCTCAGAAAGGACTCCTGCAGGTGGACGGGCCCTCGACGTGCCAAGGGAGGAGCCGAGACAAAGGAGCCGGCCGTGGGGGTCACAACACCCCTGTGGAGACAGGGCACGGCCCGTTCCGCTGGGGACAGGGCACCAGGGAGTCAGGTTTCCTTCCCTCCGCGAAGAGAAGAGAAGGAATGTCAGACACGTGCCAAACTGGAACCTGGCCAGGCCAGGGCTCTGTCGCCCCGGGAGAAGAAACAGGGGTGGGAGGGGGCACAGAGCTGGCCAACCAAAGGCCGAGGCAACGATTCATCACCCTTGAGTGGATGTCCCATTCTTCCTTGCTCAGGTCTCCTTGAGAGGAAAGAACCTCTGACAGGGAAGTCAGTGAAGAGCGGCCTGGGCACGCGAGGCGGGAGAAGCCGGCTGGGGTGGATACAACAGACTGGCGACAAGCGTGAGATGGTCTGATAGGGTTGCCAACTCCACACTGGGGAATACCTGGAGATTTGGGGGTGGAGCCAGGAGAAAGCAGGGGTCTGGGGAGGGGAGGAGCCTCCGCAAGGCATAATGTCATAGAGCCCACCCTCCGAAGCAGCCATTTTCTCCTGGGGGGACTGATCTGTGTAGTCTGGAGATGAGCTGTGAGTCCTAGAAATGTCCAGGCCCCAGCTGGAGTTCGGCAACCTTATAGCTGAGCTCCTTGGAGGAAGGGCAGGAGGAAGAGGAGAAGGAGAAGAGGAGGAGGAGGAGATTAGATTTATCCCCCGCCCTTCACTACCCAAAGGGGTCTCAGTATGGCTTACAAACTCCTTTCCCTTCCCCTCCCCACAACAGCCACCCTGTGAGGTAGGTGGGGCTGGGAGAGCTCTGAGAGAAACTGCTCTTTTCCAAGAACAGCTCTGAGAGAACTTGTGACTGACCCAAGGTCCCTCCAGCAGCTGCATGTGGAGGAGTGGGGAATCAAACCCGGTTCTCCCAGATTAGAGTCCACGCTCCTAACCACTACACCAAACTGGCTCTCAAAGACAAACTGGAGTCCAGTAGAACCTTAGAGGGCTAATGATATTTTTCGGTATGAGCTTTCAAGAGCCAAAGGTGTTGAGGCCCGAAAAGTCTTGTTGGCCTCTAAGACACGACTCGACTCGAATCTTGTCTTCAGGAAGGTGTTCACCAGGCCTCCGGTCTTCCCCATGTCTCATGTTTGTCCCAAGTAGCCTCTTCACAGAGCTCTCTCACTGCAATTCTGCATTTGGCCAGCAGATTAAGTGGCATGACAACTTCACTGGGGTTTTCTGTAGGTCAGAGAGCCAGACGCACCTCCCTCCCCACACTCCCTGCCGGAACAAAACCTCCTTCGGCTCGCCGCCTGCTCACCCAGCCACACATGGCCCCTGCCAGCCCAAAGTCATAGTTAATGCGCAGCCAAACATTGCCGCGTGGGAGGCAGGGGCAGGGGGCACCCGTGGTCTTGCACCTTAATTGCGCCCTCTCCCATTTGATCATTTACAGCAACAGACTTTGATGAGCAGCTCCTGTGTTGACCTTGGCAGCAGGGGGCGGCCTCACGCACCAACAGAGACGACACCACCACCACCACCCGTGCTCTTCTCATTCCCGGCAGAAGTCACAGGTGCGCGGACGCTAATCTGGGAGAACCGGGTTTGATTCCCCACTCCTCCTCCGCTTGCACCTGCTGGGTGACCTTGGGCAAGCCGTAGTTCTGATAAGAGCTGTCCTTGAAAGAGAGCAGTCTCTGTCAGAGCTCTCTCAGCCCCACCCACCTCACAGGGGGTGTCTGCTGTGGGGAGGGGAAGGGAAAGGAGTTTGTAAGCTGCTATGAGACTCCTTTGGGTAGTGAAGGGTGGAGTATACATCCAATCCTCTTCTTCTGTCTCTCCAGCCCTTCCAAAGCCATGTGACAATATCCAAGGACTGACATGGAACAATGGGCAAAAAGAAAAGGGGGAGGTTGCTATGTGAAGTCTCTTCAGGTTTGTCTGCATCCTTCAGATTCATAGAATCATAGAATGTTAGAGTTGGAAGGGACTTTGCAGGTCATCTAGTCCAGCCCCCTGCACTCTGCAGGAGCAGAGCCGAAAGAGAGCCCTACATACCTACAACATACCCGAAAGATGGTTGTCCAGCCTCCGCTTGAGAACGTCCAGCGGAGGAGCATCTACCACCTCCTGAGACAGACTGTTCCACTGCTACACCACTCTGACAGGAAGTCTCTCCTGAGATTTAGCCAGTATCGACTCCCTTGTAATTTCCACCCATTAGATCTAGTCTTGCCATCCGGAGCAAGAGAGAAGAGATCTAGATTCTGCACACGTGAAGCTGCCCTGTCCTGAATCAGGCCCTTGGTCCATCAAGGTCAGGGTAGGGTTCCTGTTCACACAGTAAAATCCAGTTGGAAAGTGCACAGAAAGAGGATTATTTAGTGTGTGTGTGATCATGGCCTTAGATTGGCAGTGGCTGTCCAGGGTCACGAAGGGGTTATATACTAAATCAGACCCACTTTGAATATACCATGTTAAAACTTGACAATTGATGATACGACTTCTGAGAAGCTAAAGTTACCACTGCCCGTGTATGAAGATTAGAAGACACAATTGTTACTGTGGTCCCGTTCAGAGGAAGTCCTCACGAAATGAAATGATATTCCGGAGAATTTCATCAACTGCAATCAGTTCTGGACCCCTTTTGCACTGTTTATTCGATGTTTTTGCTTAATACCTATGGTCATTTTGTAGAAAAAGAGGTGCAGGAGCTCATTAGCATAGCTCATTCGCATAACTTATTTGCATATGCCACACCCCCTGACATCACCGGAAGTGTGTCAGAAGGCAACACCCACTGCTCAGGCTCCACTGGACTGTTTTGGAGTGCTAGCTATTGGGGGGGGGGGACATGCAGATCTGTCCTCGCAGAGGAGGGAGAGCTTCTACCTGAAAAAATCTTGGTCTTAAAGGTGCCACTGGACTGTTTTGGACCGGAGGGCCGGGGGAAGCTCTGCAACTTACCTGGCTGCTTCTTGCTCAAACTGAGGGCTGCTGGGAGCAAGGGGTGGGGCTTGTTGCATGTGCCCGCCCCCTGGGCTCTTTACTGCCGGAGCTCCACTCCTGTGCGCTCCTGCAGGCAATGATCCCTTCTTAATACACTGTTGTAATTTTTCCATTGGATATATCGCTTCTTTTTACGGCTTCTCGGTGTTTGGGGGTGTTACCTTCAGTGCGTATATTTATTTCCTGGTTGAGGACAGCCAGATGCTCCTTGGGCCAGGGACTTCCAGTACATGTTGTTCTCCTGAGCGTAACGCTCTCCGGGGGACATACCAGGAGAGGCGGTCCTGCAAGGACGTTGGTCCCTGACCGTTTAGGGCTTGAAGCTGGGACTTTCTGCGTGCCAAGCAGAAGCTATACCCCTGAGCCACGGCTCCCCCCAAATCAGTATTGTCTACTCAGACTGGCAGCAGCTCTCCAGCCGCAGCGCCTCCCCAATGTTGTGGCAAGGCCACAAAAGCGAATTAGGCAAAGTGTGCCAGTTTGCATAGGTTCTGCGTTGCTCAGTCTAATTTCAAGACTCAGGGTGGTAGAGAAGCGGGATGCTTTGAGGAAGGGGCTTTGTTTTGTCCGATCCAGAGCAGGAGCTGAGCTTGTGGGAAGGGAGGCCAACAAAAAAATGTCCCATGGTCTTGGTAAATACTGAACAAACTCAATAGGCTCTACTGATAGGCTCTGGGCTTTCTGGACTCTGAGATGAGTTCATTTTGTGACTTGAAGCTTTTGTGGCAAACGTCTTCTGCAGTGCCACCTACTGGCCAAATGTGGAACTGAATGCAATCTCCACGATGTAGCATTGCACACATCGTGCTGGGGAAAGGCCAGCCACATAATGTTGGTAGGGCCAAGAGAGCCAGATTGGTGTAGTGGTTATGGGCACGGACTCTAATCTGGGAGAACCGGGTTTGATTCCCCACTCCTTCACTTGCAGCCAGCTGGGTGACCTCGGGCCAGTCACAAGTTCTTTCAGAACTGGTATAAACCAGATCACGTCCTCCTCCTCCTCCTCCTCTTCTTCTTCTCCCATGACACCCATGGGCACCATGTTGGGGAACCCTGGAGTAAACTGTACTAATTAGGAGGACCAATGGCATAACACAACTTTGTGAGTGTCCTCTCAATCCTCCTGCCTACAGTGTGCGGATGATAATTATGGCGGCCTACCTTAGAAGAGTGATGTAAGGATGACAACAAGGAAAGGTGTGTGAAATGCTATGCCAAAAGGAAGCCAGTGTGGTTTAGCAATTGGCGTGTCAGGCTAGGACCCAAGAAGCCCAGGTTCGAATCCCTACTCCACCATGGAAGCTTGCTGGGTGACCTTGGTCTAGTCACCCACACTCACCTGCCTCATAGGGTTGTTGTGAGGATAAAATGGAGGAGAACAATGTAAGCTGCTTTGGATCCCTTTGGGTGAGGCAGGCAGACTGCAAATGAAGTAAATTAAAAAAATCACTACCAAGAAGAAGATATTGGATTTATTGGAGGAGCACCAAAAATGTTTTATGATGTTATTAACGGTTTATTGATTATTATGTAATTTAATATTTTATACTGTTTTATGGTCTTATTTGGCATTATGCCCTGTTAGCCGCCCTGAGCCTTCGGGGAGGGCAGGATAGAAATTTAAATAATAAATAAATAAATACCCTGAAGGAGTTCTCAGAGCCATTTACAATCCCTTCCCCTCCCCACAACAGACACCCTGTGAGGCAGGTGGGGCTGAGAGAGCTCTTTCGAGGACTGCTCGTGAGAGAACAGCTCTGAGAGAACTTGTGACTGACCCAAGGTCACACCAGCAGGTGCAAGTGGAGGAGGAGTGGGGAATCAAACCCGGTTCTCCCAGATTAGAGTCCGTGCCCTTATCCACTACACCAAACTGGCTCTCTTGGCCCTACCAACATTATGTGGCTGGCCTTTCCCCTGCACGATGTGTTAATACGGGCAAAATTAAAGAGGAGCCAAGTCTAATATCCTTCATGCAAGTTGTTCTTGGCAAATTCTTCCCACCCACCCCTTGCCTTGCTCCCTTTCCATTCTTATACCTGCCTAATCGTCAAGTCCTCCCCAGCTCTTGACGCCTTGGTGGCTTCTCCTCCCCTTTGGTTTCCTGTCCTTGGGGTTACTGCTCATTTGATTGTCTGCAACACCTGCCTTGTTTGACTAAAAGCTAAAAAGAGAAATTGGGTATTGGCCAAAATGTGCCCAGGAATGCGCAGAGGTGTGAAGTGTGCAAAACGCCCAGATCTCTCCCCTTTGTGACGACTCAGGTGCCGAGCAGGTGGGTCTCTCTCCGCAAACACGGCACCAAGCACTTCTCCGAATGAGGCTGTGCCGTGCCCAGATCCAGAAGGGCCCAGCCAGATGAGACCCAGTCGATGGCACTGAGGAGGACTCCTGGGTTTCAACATAGGGAAAGGGAGGGAGAGGCATTTCTCTTTCCACGTTGTCCTCTCCAGGCATGGCTGCATGAAGATCTCCCGCATACTGTATTGTCTTTTTTGGGAAAAACAAAAATGCCCCAAACTCTTCAGCCTTTCCTCCTAGGGAAGATCCACTTGCGCCTTCAAGATCAAGTGTTGTCAACCTCTCAGTGGGGTCTGAAGATCACCAACTGATTTCCAGACTACAGATATCAGTTTCCCTGGAGAAAATGGCTGCCAAGGAGGAGGAGGAGGAGGAGGAGGAGGAGAGATTGGATTTATATCCCGCCCTTCAGTACCCAAAGGTGTCTCAGAGCGGCTGACAAACTCCTTCCCCTTCCCCTCCCCACAACAGACAGACACCCTGTGAGGTGGGTGGGGCTGAGAGAGTTCTTGACAGAAACTGCTCTTTTTCAAGGACAGCTCTTATCAGAACTATGGCTTGCCCAAGGTCATCCAGCCAGGTGGAAGTGGAGGCAGAAGAAGAAGAAGAGATTGGATTTATACCCCGCCCTTCACTACTCAAAGGAGTCTCAGAGCGGCTTACAACCCCCTTTCCCTTCCCCTCCCCACAACAGACACCCTGGGAGGTAGGTGGGGCTGAGAGAGCTCTGGCAGAAACGGCTCTTTTTCAAGGATAGCTCTGAAGGAACTGTGGCTTGCCCGAGGTCATCCAGCCAGGTGCAAGTGGAGGAGGAGTGGGGAATCAAACCCGGTTCTCCCAGATTAGAATCTGTGGACTTAACCACTAAACCAAACTGGTTCTGTGGCCTTGCATCCCACGGAGGTCCCTCCCTCCCTCCCTCCCCTCCGCAAACCTTGCCCTCCCCAGGTTCCACCCACAAGTCTCCAGGAATTTTATAACTCGGAGTTGGCAAACCCAGGGGAAGGACTCCACCTCTACACCCCTCCAGTTGACCCCATGTCTCCCACAGTCTGAAGATAGGGTTGCCAACCTCCAGGTGGGGCTCAAAGATCCCCTGGATTCACAACAGAACTCCAGACTACAGAGATCAGCCCCCCTGGAGAAAATGGCTGCTTTGGAGGGTGGACTCTGTGGCATCGTACCCTCCTGAGGTCCCTCCCCTCTCCAGACCCTTCCCTCCCTGGAACCCACCCCTAAATCTCCAGGTATGTTCCAACCCAGAGCTGGCAACCAGTGTTCCTGCTCAGCTGAGTTCGTGTGAGCTAGCTCACATTTTTGAGCCTCCGGCGCACACATTTTTGTCTTCGCTCAGGAAGGATGGCTCCAGAGCAAACTAATTGATGCAGCAGCCAAATCGCTCACTCACAACTCTAATGCCAGTAGCTCATAATGTAGAATTTTTGCTCACAAGACATCCACAGCTTAGAGGGACCACTGGGATCCCGGGAGATCTCCAGGCACGACCTGGAGGTGGGCAACCCTACCTAGAAGGCAGAAGGAAGCTTGGAGAAAAGACGACTGAGGGGAGACATGATTGAGGTTTATAAGATGATGCATGGGATAGAGCAGGTCGAGAAAGAGGTACTTTTCTCCCTTTCTCACAAGACAAGAACTCGTGGGCACTCCATGAAATTGCTGAGCAGTCGGGTTAGAACAGATAAAAGGAAGTACTTCTTCACCCAAAGAGTGATTAACACATGGAATTC
>NW_015168117.1:76657-79136 GCF_001447785.1 Gekko japonicus
GGAGCCGCGGTCGCCCGGGCCGAGATTGGGGGGGCAAGGCGGGCGACAGAAGGCCGATGCCTCCGTCGCCCGGCCCTCTACAGAATCCACCCCCCAAACCTCCAGGTATTTCCCTCCTTAGAGCTGGCAACCCTACATTCCCCTCAGTGCCTGTTGGTAGGCAACTAAGCTTGGTCCTGTCACCTACTTTGGCCTTTGGGAGAAAACACATTGGGGCCAATCCTGATAGGGTTGCCAACTCCAGATGGGAAATTCCTGGAGACTTGAGGGATGGAGCCTGAAGAGGGTGAGGTTTGAGGAGGGGTGGGACCTCAGACAGGTACACTGCCATAGACTCCACCCTCCAAACCAGTCAGTCTCACATAGGGAACCATTGTTGCCAATCTCCAGGTGAGGGCTGGAGAGCACTCAGTATTACAACTGTTCTGCAGAAGGGAGGGCAGAAGTCAGCTGAAGTCAAAGGGGCAGATAATGGTAGGTTGGTGGCTAGCTGGGAAGGAGATGGGGTTGCCAACTACATGCTGACAAATTCCTGGGGATTTGAGGGGTGGAGCCTGGAGAGGGTGGGGTTTGCAGAGGGGTGGGACCTCAGACAGGTAGAATGCCATAGACTCCACCCTCCAAACCAGCCATTTTGTCCTGGGTAACAATTGTTGCCAATCTCCAGGTGAGGGCTACAGATTACTCACAATTACAACTGCTCTTCAGGTAGCAGAGATCAGTTCTGTGTGGAAGGCAGAGCGGCACAAGAAAGAACATGGGACTTCTGGTGACCTGGCCGTCCTCCCCAAGAACTTTACACTTCGTTTACATGCAATAACATATCAATTATTATCCACCTCCATGCGACAATTGCGCGTTCATAGAATCATTGTTATATTATGCTGTCTCCACTCATTTTGTGCCATTACTCGTTATTATTCATCATTCATATATTCATTACCTTACCTTATTCCTCACTGTCCTTCACACTATCATTATTCATTCATTATTATCCATCATTATTCGTTAATTATTTAATATATTAGCTCACTATGTCAATTACCTTACACTTTTAGGAACTTGCCTATCTTACACTTTTAGGATTGTCTTACACTTTTAGGAACTTGCACTTTGAGATTTATATCTGGTCTTTAGGTAGTAGATAGGATTCAGACTTCCAGCCTTTAGTGGAGGAGATCACACTTCGTCTTCTGTGTCTGCTGTATTGACAGCAAATAGCAACCAGAAAACATTAGAACAGTCGTCTGAGGTTCTGCCGTTTAAAATATATTGATTCAAAAAGAGACAGATAAAATCATAAGAACATACATAAGAACATAAGAGACGCCAATGTTGGATCAGGCCAATGGCCCATCCAGTCCAACACTCTGTGTCACACGGTGGCCAGAAATACCAGGGGCCACCAGGAGGTCCACCAGTGGGGCCAGGACACTAGAAGCCCTCCCACTGTTGACCCCCCCAAGCACCAAGAAGACAGAGCTTCACTTGCCCCAGACATAAGAACGTAAGAGAAGCTAATGTTGGATCAGGCCAGTGGCCCATGCAGTCCAACACTCTGGGTCACACAGTGGCCAGAAATACCAAGTGCCATCAGGAGGTCCAGCAGTGGGACCAAGACACTAGAAGCCCTCCCACTGTTGACCCCCCCCCAAGCAAAATATGAAAAATCAAATGGGACTATATTTGTAGAGAGGATTTGATGAAGCTGAAATGGGAGGCCATTTTTGAATGGAATATGTTCTTTCTAACGAAGTAGGTTATGTTTAACCACTTTGAAGGGAGAATAATAGAAAGGTGTTTACAAACGGCACTTCACATGGCTTCGGTTACGTAAATTGCATAGGGAGTTACTGTAGCTGGATTTGAACCCAGGGTCACTTTAGGGACCAACAAGAATTTTGGGGGTAGTGGACTTTTGAGAGTCAAAAGCTCCCTTCGTCAGATGCAGGCAGGAATGGAGATCCCTCGGTCCTTCTATTCCTGGGCGATTCTGCATCTAGCATTCGCTCCAAATTTACCAACTGGGAGGAAAAAGTGCAGCACAAAACCACATTCAAATATCCCAGGGCCAAGGCTGTACTGACTGCAAAGTCACACCTGAACACCCATAAATCTATGCAGAAGGTACCATAAAATCTGGTGGTCATAGAATCATGGAATCATAGAGTTGGAAGCAGGGGTCATTTCGTAGAAAAAGAGCTAGGGGAACTCATTAGCATAACTCATTAGCATATGCCACACCCCCTGACATCACCGGAAGTGTGTCATAAGGCCACACACCCCGCCCCCAACGATCTCGGCCGCTGGCCTTGCAACTCCACTGCCGAGCCCCATGAAGGGCCCGGCGGTGGACCTGCAAGGCCGGCGGGAGTGCAAGGAAGCCCCGCGAAGGCCCTCCCTGGCCCCAGGCAGGCAGGGGTGGGGAGAGGCAGGGAGGAAGCAACTTACCCTCCCTCTTCTCCTGCCTCCTCCTGGC
>NW_015168117.1:79761-81797 GCF_001447785.1 Gekko japonicus
CCCCCAATAGCTAGCAATCCAAAACAGTCCAGTGGCACCTTTAAGACCAAGTTTTATTCAGGTACAAGCTCTCCCTCCTCTGCGAGGACAGATCTGCATGTCCTCCTCCCCCAATAGCTAGCAATCCAAAACAGTCCAGTGGCACCTTTAAGACCAAGTCTTATTCAGGTACAAGCTCTCCCTCCTCTGCGAGGACAGATCTTCGTGTCCCCCCCCCCAATAGCTAGCAATCCAAAACAGTCCAGTGGAGCCTGAGCGGTGGGTGTTGCCTTCTGACACATTTCTGGTAATGTCAGGGGGTGTGGTATATGCAAATAAGTTACGCTAATGAGTTATGCTAATGAGCTCCTGCACCTCTTTTTCTACAAAATGACCCGTTAGAACAATGTACCAAAGGCACCATCACAAGTATCGGGGGGCACGTGGGGTACAAAGGGGGGCAAAGAGATTGGGGGGGGGGTTGTAGATGATCAGAACCTCCCCATCCCCCACTCCCAGCTCCTGCCTACTCACCTGTTCAGCTCTCTTGCATTCCACGAGTCCTCCGTCCATCTTGGGCAAGAGGCATATTCAGGAGTGGTTTGGATCATAAGAACGGTGGGTCATCTCATCATCACCGTCTTTTCTAGTGGGAGGTCAGCTCAATGCAGGCTGATGAGTCCTCAGCATGTCTCCACTTTTCTCATATTCCGTGTCCTCCCAGAGCAGTGGAGACACCAGGGTGGAAGCTGCAGTTCTCGGTGCAAATGTCGGACTCCTCCGTCCAACCTGGGCAAGAGGCATAGTCAGGAGTGGTTTGGACCATAACAACGGTGGGTCATCTCATCATCACCGTCCTTTCCAGGGGGAGGCCAGCTCAATGCAGGCTGATAACTCCTCAGCATGTCTCCACTTTCCTCATATTCCGTGTCCTCCCAGAGCAGTGGAGACACCAGAGTGGAAGCTGCAGTTCTCGGTGCAAATGTCTGGAACTTATTCCCAGTACTCTGGAATTTCCTACAAGTCCACCTCACACAGAGGCCGGCTGTAGGTATAAGTCCAGTACAGCAAGCATCCACAACAATGGACCTCCCCTGCCCCCTGGGCTGAATAGGGACACAGGATTTTTTATCTCACTACAGATGTGAATTGTCTGCCCCTAAGCATTTCCCCTCTGCTCTAATTAAGCTGATTACATTACATAAGAACATGAGAGAAACCATGTTGGATCAGGCCAATGGCCCATCCAGTCCAACACTCTGTCACACAGTGGCCAAAACCCAGGGGCTCTCAGGAGGTCCACCAGCGGGGCCAGAACTCCAAAAGCCCTCCCACTGTTGCCCTCCACCAAGCACCAATAATATGTTGGGATATGTAAGGTCTGTAGTTCAGCCTCATGAAGAAGATCTGGAGATCACCCTACAGGGGGACGACTGAAGAACTGGGGGTTAGCATCGCTAGACTAGGGACTGCCCACAATTTCAAATTATGCCCTTGCTGTCTCTGATTCTGGAGACTTCTTGCTCCTCCAGAGCTTCCTTCTTCTTGCTGCTCCTCCATCAGTAGTTAGGCTAGAAAATTAAGCTTCTCTCTCTTTTATGTTCTATAACAGTTTGTTCTTCTTTAATAAATTTACTTTCCTCCCCTAAACATTCAGTGCTTCGCTTCCTTTGCATATTTAAACCCTGCCAACAGAATACAGAGCATCCCTTGCCCCAGACCGAGAGTTCCTATCTACACCTTCTGGCTAATAGCCACTGATGGACCTCTGCTCCAGATGTTCATCCATAAGAACATAAGAGAAGCCAATGTTGGATCAGGCCAATGGCCCATCCAGTCCAACACTTTGTCACACAGGGGCCAAAAACACCAGGTGCCATCAGGAGGTCCACCAGTGGGGCCAGGACACTGAGAGTTCCTACCTATACCTTGTGGCTAATAGCCACTGATGGACCTCTGCGTTATCCAATTCCCTCTTGAAGCCATCCATGCTTGTAACCGCCACCACCTCCTGTGGCAGTGAATTCCATGTGTGAATCACTCTTTGGGTGAAGAAG
>NW_015168117.1:83107-102624 GCF_001447785.1 Gekko japonicus
AAATTAAAAGACGCCTGCTCCTTGGGAGGAAAGCGATGGCGAACCTAAACAGCATGATAAAAACTAGAGACATCACCCTGCCAACAAAAGTCCGCATGGTCAAAGCAATGGTATTCCCAGTAGTCATGTATGGCTGCGAGAGTTGGACTATAAGGAAGGCCAAGAGCCGAAGAATAGATGCTTTTGAACTATGGTGCTGGAGAAGACTCTTGAGAGTCCCTTGGACTGCAAGGAGATCAAATCAGTCAATCCTAAAAGAAATCAACCCTGACTGTTCCCTGGAAGGCCAGATAATGAAACTGAAGCTCAAAGACTTTGGCCACCCAATGAGAAGGGAGCGCTCACTGGAGAAGAAGACCCTGATGCTGGGAAAGACTGAAGGTCAAAGAAGACGGGGACGGCAAAGGATGAGATGGTTGGACAGTGTCATTGATGCAACGAACATGAAGTTGAGCCAACTTCAGAGGATGGCGGAAGACAGGAAGGTCTGGCGTGATCTGGTCCATGGGGTCGCGAAGAGTCGGACTCGACTGTGCGACTGAACAACAACAACATCATCATGATACTGGCCGATTTGTTTTCAGTCCTATGTACCTATTCAGCCCGTTGCAAAGACGAAGGGAGTCTATTGTTATGAATGTTTGAATTAACTCATATTGCATTGGAATCTCCTCTCATAGTTTTTTGGTGTAAGGACTGCCACTCCCCAAATGGACTGCCATTTTAAGCAGATGCCATGTGAATGTGGGCCCCATCTTGAGCACATATTTCTGAACAAAGGGGAGACACTCCAAACATTGAGATCCCTAAGTCCCCGACACCACATCATAGCACCCACTGATGCCCTTTCTGGTGGGAGGGGCTAGGTGGGTGTCTGACTAGCAGGTCTTCTGACTGGCTGCACAGATTAAAAGGCATCCATTCCCTGTTACACAGAGCTTCTGCTGAAATGTTGAGGAGTTACTATTACAGTTGCATATAACCACACTCCCTGACATTTTGTGGTTGGCTCTGCCATTTTGTAATTGTTCCCACGGCCCTGTGCCAGAATTCCAAAGATGCCCACAGGCTCAAAACGGTCTGGGACCCCTGCTCCAGGTAATGGATGATTTTCAGACTGCAGGGTATAGAAGACTGCATGTTCGCACCTTTTCTTTTAATCCTTGCTCAGTCGGATGTGTTCAGAGACCTGTGTGCGCTTTGTATCTTCTTATAAATGTCTTTATATTTTGAATGCTGGTAGTCTGATCTCTGTACCCAAATTAAGACAAATTGAATCACACTTGTTGAGGTAAAGTAAGGGGATGGGGCAGCAGTCAATCCTTTTGTCCACACAGATGTGGTCCTGTCACTTTCATTCCACAGGGAGGGACCATGGCTTAGTGGAAGAGCCTCTGCTTGCATGCAGAAGGTTGCAGGTTCAATCCCCGGCATCTCCAGTTGAAAGGACCAGTCTGAGTAGATAACACTGGCCTTGATAGACCAATGGTCTGATCAAGTATAAGGCAGCTTTATGTATTAATTTTCTTGCTGCGTAATCATTCCACAACTTCCACAAGTTGGTGGAAACCAGCCTGGCAAAGCCTCATCAATTCCATCTTTACTTTAAAAAAAAAATCCCTACCACAAAAACACTTACACAATTGAACCGAAACACAAACAGGAGTGGGCTTGGAACTATTTACATTTGATTTAATTCTCCCTCTTATTTGCCTGCTTCCCCAGTGTAAGCTCAGCTTACAGAAATACCCACTAGCTGTTAATTTACCAATCTGCGGCATATTCACACCGCTGCAGCTACGGGGCTGGGCACTCCTTGGGAGTTTGGTCTGAACAAAGAGAGAAGGAGAAAAGAAAGGAGAGAGACAGACAGCCCTGCCCTGCCCGTTTATTTGAGCTTATCAATCTTATGGTGGCCCAAGACACTTCCGCAACCAGCAGCAGGCAGAAAAGCTGTGGGGATCCACTCTTCGCCCCACATTTCCATGGGTATGGGCAGGGGTCATTTCCTGTGGAAGCACACAGGAGCAGAGCTCCAGTAGTAAGGAGCCCAGGGGGTGGGCACATATAACAAGCCCCATCCCCTGCTCCCAGCAGCCCTCAGTCAGGCCACGAGGAGCAAGAAGCAGCCAGGTAAATTACAGAGCCCCCCCCCCGGCCTGCCTTCAGGCACAAGCTCTCCCTCCTCTGTGAGGACAGATCTGCACGTTCCCCCCCCCACACATAGCTAGCAATCCAAAACAGTCCAGTGGCACCTTTAAGACCAAGTTTTATTCAGGTACAAGTTCTCCCTCCTCTGTGAAACAGAAGAAGCCACCCACATCCCAGTGGTCATGCACAGACACCTAGTTGGGTCTCTACAGGAATAGAAGCCTGCCTACGATTTGCAATGGATGGGTGTGGCCAGTCATCGGAGGTCTTGTGTACAGGAGACGATGGCAGGGCCTTTTCAGGAGTTGCCCCCAAGGCGTGGACTAGATCATAATGTGCATTTAACCGATTTTGACATAGCATAAACACCTGAAAAGGGGCTGAAGGCCTTCATCCAGTGAAAATCCATGAAATTTATCAAGCTCTCCCCCCAACCCCTTAGAAATATTAAACCAGCAGAGAAAATATCCATTAACAATTAACAGAAGGTTTTAAAAGCTGACAAAAGAGAACATTTTTATCTGCCTTCTAAAGATGTAATGATTTCTTGGCTGTTGGATCTCCTTGGGGAGAGTTAAAGGTCATACAAAAGGCCATGCTCCTTATATCCTCCCAGAAACAATACCCAGAGAGGACTGTTATTTACTGTTCTTTGTCTAGAGAGCAGAGAGAGAAAGAGAGACTATCCGAAAGAACTGGATTTCAGCATGCATGTTCTCTCACAAAGAGTACTTACCTGGTTGCAGTCCTGAGAGCTCTTTCATACCTGTAAAAGGGCCATTCACTAACAAAGCTCTCCCATTAGCTGGAACTAATTTACCTTCCTTGGGTATTTATATGGCTTCACCCACTCAAAATAAGATCAATCGAAGGTTGTCTTCCCAAAGTAGCTCTTACCACACAAACATACAGTGGGGCCACGCTGACCTCCTGTTGGCATCCGGGTTTTGGCCACTGTGTGATGCAGTGTGTTGGACTGGATGGGCTATTGGCCCGATCCAGTATGGCTTCTCTCATGTTCTTATGTCTAGGCTAGCGATGCTCTGTATCCTTGGTGCTTCGGGGGGCCACAGTGGAAGGGTTTCACAGGTTAATCTCAAGGGCTCTGAATTCCTTCTTTCTGGAGAGGGGGGTGCATGCACACTGACATTTTAGCTCAGGTTTATTGGGGTGGGGTGGCTCATGGTAGAGCCTCTGCTTGGCATGCAGACGGTCCCAGGTTCAATCCCCACCATCTCCAGCCAAAAATACAGACTTTGATGGACCAAAGGTCTGAATCCGTATACAGCAGCTTCATGTGCTGGCCACAGTGCTTGTCCTGCCCCACCCCCAGATAGAATTAGGCCTTCATTTATGGAGGAAGGCAGACCCAGCAGTGGTTGATTCCTCTTTCCCCTTGAGATGCTTGAAAAAGTGGGAACAAGCTGGGAGATCTCACATTTCTTTTCCCCTTCTCTCTCCAGCCCAATGCCATGTCTGGAGGGGGGGGGGTGCAATTACAGGGAGTAAAACATAGGACAAGGGAGATCAGTTCCCCTGGAGAAAACGGCTGCTTTGGAGGGTGGACTCCGTGGCATTGTACCCCACTGAGGTCCCCGCCTTCACCAGGCTCCATCCCCAAATCTCCAGGAATTTCCCAACCTGGAGTTGGCAACCCTTCCAAAAACTATCCACAGTGCACATTTGCTTTTGGGGCCCATGCGTTGCGGTGATCATGGGGAGGGCTGCCTTACTCATGAGTCAGACCCACGTTCCTATCTAACCACCCCTTGGACTGAAACTCTGAAACCAAGAATGTTTTGAACTGGAGAAGCCAGAGACTTGACTCAGGGCTCTTCTGAATGCAGAAAGTGAGGGTGGTGGGCTTCAGCACATCCCCCCCTCCGCCGCCGCCTCCCTCGGCTTCTTCCAGTAGCTCCATATCGTATCGGCACTTTGGGTGCCTCAGGACAATTGCCTCCAGAGCCTGCCCAGCAGCCAAATTCGCACCCAGCTCCTTCCTACGAACATCCCGGCAGCTTCCACGGAGATAGAGTTACAGCTTTGGTCCCACAAAGAGACCTGCAGCTGAGGCTGGGTTTGCCACTGTCCCGTGCCAGGCATTTTCTCTTTTGCAGAGTCCAAAGAATGCCGTTCCTTACAGAGGCATCGGCGAGGTGTTTCTTTAAGGGCCATTCAAAAGCACTCAGAGGAGTGACGGGTGAGTTGGTCCCAAAGCCACCTAAAGAATAACCCTGTTAGGAAGGTGCTTGAGTGCCTTTGTCTTCCTGATCCCATCTGTCTTCAGGACATGATGATTATCTGCGCTGTTTCCCCAGGCATCTGCCCAGCTGGAGAGAGAGGACTTTGGCGCTTGCCACGGGTTCAAGCACACCCAATTACAAAATTGTAATCAGGTGCGCTGGAACCCTGGCAAGCACCAAAGCCCGAGCTTGTCAGAGCTTGGAAGCTAAGAAGGCTTGACTCTGGCAAGTACTTGGATGGGAGGCCTCCTTGGAATACCAGCAGTCGGGAGGCGGGGGCAGGCTTTATTCAGCCGCCTCTCTGAATATCCTCCAGCCCCCCAATAGGGGTCAGTCCTCAGAGGTCACCATAACTTCCAAGTGCACACACGCTCACGTAGAATCATAGAGTTGGAAGGGATCTCCAGGGACATCTAGTCCAACCCCCTGCACAATGCAGGGAATTCACAAATTCCTCCCCCTCCACACCCACAGTGACCCGTGCTCCACCCCCAGAAAATGACAAAAAACGTCCAGGATCCCCGGCCAAACCGGCCTGGAGAAATATTGCTTCCTGACCCCAAAAGCGGCGGTCAGCATTTCCCTGGGTGTGTAGAAAAAGGCCACAAGAACTAAGCACTGAGGCAACCCTTCCTGCCCTCCCTCTCATGATATAAGTTCACAGAATCTGCATTGCTGTCAGATGGCTGTCTAGCCTCTGCTTGAAAACCTCCAGAGAAGGAGAGCCCACCACCTCCCGAGGAAGCCTGTTCCACTGAGGAACCGCTCAAAACTCTTACTGTCAGGAAGTTATTTCTAATGTTTAGCCGAAAACTCTTCCAATTTAATTTCAACCCGTTGGTTCTGGTCCGACCTTCTGGGGAAACAGAAAACAACTCCATACCATCCTCTATAGGACAGCCCATCTGAAAACTGTGAGCTAGCTCACACTAACTCAGCTTAGAGGGAACACTGATTCCAGCCCTGAGATTCTATGAGGGGAAAAAGTCCCTTAGATAAATTATTAGGGACTGTGATCTATCTATACTACTTTTTTGTCTATCTACAGCTTGCTGAAACTAGGATCTATGTAATTTTTTTTTTTGCATCATTTAATATGTCGTGTTAATACCTATGCCTTGTTTCAGTTCTGTTTTTAAACTTCTGAATGGTTCTGCAACCCTAATTCCTGCTCTGTTGTTCATTGGATGTTCCATCCTGGCCATTATAACAACACAGTCTGTGCAATCCATCTTGAGTCCAAGTGAGAAAGGTGGACTATAAGCAAGGTAAGTAAAATTTAAAAAAATAAACAATAAACACTTTTTATTCCCCTTTGGGGAGGAAAGTGTGGTATAAATAGGGTTGCCGAACTCCAGGTGGTACAAACAAATAACCAGAATACTCTAACACGCTGTACAAATCACACTTGAGACTACTGTCTTCTTACACAGTTCTGCTTACAACCATAAATGATATACCTAGCAAATGGTTTTGCTACCAGGCGTAAATGACATCTGCACCGGTTGAACAGTGGCCTAATAGTCCTTGAAAGTACAAGCCTCTCTTTCCTTGAAAGGACAAGTCTCTCTTCAGAGTGTTGCGGTCACCGGCTCATGGTGCAGAGAAGAGTTTCCAAAAGAAAACATGCCATAGATGGCATAGAGCTCAGGACTAGCTGTAGCGCGAACCAAAGGAGCGGCGACAGCATGCCCAGGTTGTTTTGCCGTTTCTTCGGGCTTCATCGGGCGGCTTTTCTTAAGTGATGGAGCTCAACCCAGCTCTGGCAAGATTCAGAATGACACGAAGTCTACAAGTATGTTCCAAATAGCTAGGAATCAGGTGGTGTCTGGAAATACCTTGGGTTTACAACTAATCTATAGGCTACAGACATCAGTTCACCTGGAGTTCTGCTGCTATTACAAGAAGGAGGAGGAGGAGGAGGAGAGGAGGAGGAGGACGAGGACGAGGAGAAGAGGAGGAGGAGGAGGAGAAGAAGAGGAGATTGGATTTATACCCCACCCTTCACTACCTGAAGGAGTCAAAGAGCAGCTTACAATCTCCTTTCCCTCCCCCTCCCCACAACAGGCACCCTGTGAGGGAGGTGGGGCTGAGAGAGCCCAGACAGAAACTGCTCTTTTTCAAGGACAGCTCTGACAGAACTATGGCTTGCCCAAGGTCATCCAGCAGCTGCATGTGGAGGAGTGGGGGGAATCAAACCCGGTTCTCCCAGATTCCCAGAGTCCGCGCACTTAACCAAGACACCAAACTGACTCTCAAGGTGGGCTGCAGGGCTTTATTCCTGACTGAAGTCCGTCCTCAGGCTCCAACTCCCCAAATCTCTAGGTATTTCCCATCCTGGACCTGGCAACGCTAGGTATAAATGAAGTGCATAAAAATAACAAAACAATCCGTTTCTGAAGTTGCCACTACAAAAGGCATCCCGTTTTGCCTCGGAGTGGAATGAGGAGAACTTCCTCACTGACCCAGAAAAACGGCCACCTCTGTCTCTTCGCTCCACTTGACCGGAGGGCCGCGCATTTATTTTTAGAGGCAAATTTGGGGTGGGTGATAAGATTGACACTCCAATTCATGTTTCTTAAATGTCCCGCGATAAAGCAGAGAATGGAGATGTGTATCGCTGTAGCCCGGCAAACCATCCGGTGGCTGCAATAGGGAAATGTTTGGCTCTCGTCCGCCAAGAACAATATCCTAGGAGAGGCCACGAAGTGATCAATCACGCAAGCCAGTTTGTCCACATTTCTCTCTTTTCATTCAGCTGCTGGAGCCAAATCTCCCACAGCGAAAGTTATGCCGTGGGGGGGTGGGGGATTCTGGAAAATGATGGACAATTTGCTTGAGTCACCCCCAGTTCCTCCCTCCTGGATCGGGGCCAAGCTTGTGGCTCCAGCCCTACACAATGCCTCCTCTTTTCCCTTCCCCGAACCTTATAATTGCAGCTGTTTAAACATTTATCTTTTAATGTATCTAAAAAAAGGAACTCCCTGCAGCACAAAGATGTTACATGAGCCTCCAGATTAGCTGATTATTTGTTCTTCACCTCACAAGGAAAGGTTTAAGGGGGCGTAGGGGCGCAGTCTTCTCACCAAAGTTTGCTTTAAGTCAAGCAGGTGACGGGGGCCGGGGTTAGTCCCCTGCAAGGTCAGATGAGGCAACTTCCTTCCCTACCATCTCCCCTCTCCTCTGCTGACCCTCAAGTGGTAATGTTCTCCGTTCCTCAATAGCCAAAGTGAGAGGAAATTTCCAGAACAGCTTTACAAGAACAGCTCCTGCCATCTGACAGGACCAAAAGACTTGGGTATTCTTGGTGCTTGGGAGGCAAGAGTGGGAGGGCTTCTGGAGTTCTGGCCCCGCTGGTGGACCTCCTGATAGCCCCTGGGTTTTGGCCACTGTGTGACACAGAAGGTTGGAGTGGATGGACCATTGGCCTGATCCAACATGGTTTCTCTCATGTTCTTATGTAGTGTAATCAGCTTAATTAGAGAAGAGGGGAAATACTTAGGGGCAGACAATTCACATCTGTTGTTGTTGTTGTTCAGTCGCACAGTCGAGTCCGACTCTTCGCGACCCCATGGACCAGATCCCGCCAGGCCCTCCTGTCTTCCGCCGTCCTTTGAAGTTTGCTCAGTTTCCTGTTCGTTGCATCTACGACACTGTCTAACCATCTCATCCTTTGCCGTCCCCGTCTTCTTTGACCTTCAATCTTTCCCAGCATCAGGGTCTTCTTCTCCAGGGAGGGCTCCCTTCTCATTGGGTGGCCAAAGTCTTTGAGCTTCAGTTTCATTATCTGGCCTTCCAGGGAACAGTCAGGGTTGATTTCTTTTAGGATTGACTGATTGGATCTTCTTGCAGTCCAAGGGACTCTCAAGAGTCTTCTCCAGCACCATCGTTCAAAAGAATCTATTCTTCGGTGCTCGGCCTTCCTTATAGTCCAACTCTCGCAGCCATACATGACTACTGGGAATACCATTGCTTTGACCATGCGGACTTTTGTTGGCAGGGTGATGTCTCTACTTTTTATCATGCTGTTTAGGTTCGCCATCGCTTTCCTCCCAAGGAGCAGGCGTCTTTTAATTTCATGGCTGCTGTCACAGTCTGCAGTGATCTGGGATCCCAGGAATGTGAAGTCTGTCACTACTTCCACAACTTCCCCTTCTATTTGCCAAGGAGTGATGGGGCCGGATGCCATGATCTTAGTTTTTTTGATATTGAGCTTCAAGCCCACTTTTGCGCTCTCCTCTTTTACCCTGAGCAAGAGGCTCTTTAGGTCCTCTTCACTTTCAGCCATTAGAGTGGTATCATCTGCATATCTGAGGTTGTTGATCTTTTCCCCAGCAATCTTAATTCCCGCTTGTGATTCATCCAGGCCAGCATTTCGCATGATGTACTCTGCATATATATTAAATAAGCAAGGCGACAATATACATCCTTGTCGTACTCCTTTTCCTATGCTGAACCAATCAGTTGTTCCATATCCGGTTCTAACTGTCGCTTCTTGGCCCTTATACAGGTTTCTCAAGAGACATGTAAGGTGGTCTGGTACTCCCATCTCTTTAAGGACCTGCCATAGTTTGTTGTGATCCACACAGTCAAAAGCTTTAGCATAGTCAATGAAGCAGAAGTAGATATTTTTCTGGTACTCTCTTGCTTTCTCCATAATCCAGCGAATGTTGGCAATTTGATCTCTAGTTCCTCTACCTCTTCGAAACCCAGCTTGTACTTCTGGTAGTTCTCTATCCACGTACTGTTGAAGCCTAGCTTGTAGGATCTTGAGCATGACCTTGCTAGCGTGTGATATGAGTGCAATTGTGCGATAGTTTGAACATTCCTTGGCATTGCCCTTCTTTGGGATTGGAATGTATACTGATCTTTTCCAATCCTGTGGCCACTGTTGCGTTTTCCAAATTTGCTGGCAAATGGAGTGCAGAACTTTAACAGCATCCTCTTCTAAGACTTTGAATAGCTCAGCTGGGATACCATCACCTCCACTAGCTTTGTTGTTAGCAATGCTTTCTAAGGCCCATTTAACTTCACATTCCAGGATGTCTGGCTCGAGGTCAGTGATTATACCGTCGTGGTTGTCAAGGACATCGAGGTCTTTCTTGTATAGTTCTTCTGTGTATTCTTGCCATCTTTTCCTAATCTCTTCTGCTTCTGTTAGGTCCCTACCGTTTTTGTCCTTTATCATGGCCAGCTTTGCATGGAACGCTCCCTTGATTTCTCCAACTTTCTTGAAGAGATCTCTAGTCCTTCCCATTCTATTGTTTTCTTCTATTACTTTGCACTGTTCATTCAGGAAGGCCTCCTTATCTCTCCTTGCTGTTCTCTGGAAATCTGCGTTCAGTTGGGTAAATCTTTCCTTTTCGCCTTTGCCTTTCGCTTTCCTTCTTTCCTCTGCTATTTGTAAAGCCTCATCAGAAAGCCACTTTGCTTTCTTACATTTCTTTTTCTTTGGGATGGTGGTGATTGCTGCCTCCTGTACGATGTCACGAACCTCTGTCCATAGTTCTTCAGGCACTCTATCTATCAAATCCAGACCCTTGAATCTATTCTTCACCTCTACTGTATATTCATCAGGGATGCGATCTAGGTCAAACCTGAATGGCCTCGTGGTTTTCCCAATTTTCTTCAGTTTAAGTCTGAATTTTGCAATGAGTAGCTCATGATCTGAACCACAGTCAGCTCCAGGTCTTGTTTTTACTGACTGGATAGAGCTTCTCCATCTTTGACTGCAAATTATATAGTCAATCTGATTTCGGTGTTGCCCATCTGGTGATGTCCATGTGTAGAGTCGCCTCTTAGGTTGTTGGAAAAGGGTGTTCGCTATGACCAGTGTGTTCTCTTGACAAAACTCTGTTAACCTTTGCCCTGCTTCATTTTGCTTTCCAAGGCCAAACTTGTCTGTTATTCCAGTTACCTTTTGACTTCCTACTTTAGCATTCCAGTCCCCTATGATGATGAGGACATCATTTTTTGGTGTTAGTTCTAGGAGGTGTTGTAGGTCTTCATAGAACCGGTCCACTTCAGCCTCTTCTGCATCAGTGGTTGGGGCATAGACTTGGATTACTGTGATGTTGAATGGTTTGCCTTGGAATCGGACAGAAATCATTCTGTCATTTTTGAGATTGTATCCCAGTACTGCCTTTTGCACTCTCTTGTTGACTATAAAGGCCACACCATTTTTTCTACGAGATTCCTGGCCACAGTAGTAGATATAATGGTCTTCTGAGTTAAATTCGCCCATTCCTGTCCACTTTAGTTCACTGATTCCTAGGATATCGATGTTCAGTCTTGCCATCTCATTTTTGACCACGTCAAGCTTACCTTGATTCATAGATCTTACATTCCAGGTTCCTATGCAGTATTGTTCTTTGCAGCATCGGACTTTCCTTTCACCATCAGACACATCCACAACTGAGCGTCCTTTCGGCTTTGGCCCAGCCCAGGCTCCACCAGACTGTTTCGGATTGCTAGCTATTGGGGGGGGGGGAACATGCAGATCTGTTCTCGCAGAGGAGGGAGAGCTTGTACCTGAATAAAACATGGTCTTAAAGGTGCCACTGGACTGCTTTGGACCTTTTGGCTCTGCAACTGACCTGGCTGCTTCTTGCTCTGACTGAGGGCTGCTGGGAGCAGGGGGTAGGGCTTGTTGCATGTGCCCACCCCCTGGGCTCTTTACTGCCGGAGCTCTGCTCCTGTGTGCTCCTGCAGAAAATGACCCCTGCTCACCACTAAAACAGGAAGGTTTGGCCTAGGATTTCCACAACAGGTACATTAAAAAAAAAGTATTACTAATTCTAAAGTCAGGCCACTTTTCATTGCTGCAGAATGAAGATTTCCCCTCCACCAAGCAATGAAGAGAAGGATGGAGCCGCCTTCCCGCTGCAGGACTGCCTCCCCTGGGCTTTAGCTGGACAAAGTGAGCACTTTTTTCCTACCAGCCATGATTGAGAGGGGCCGCTCTGCCTTCTAGTGGCCACTGCAGAAGAAACAACCCAACTCAAAATACGGTTTTCTTCTTTTCCCGAGAGGGTTAGAATCACAATGGGACCGGAGACATGATTGGCATTCTTTGAAATGCCCTAGACATTTCACCCTACAGCCCAGTCCTGTCAGCCACTGTGCCAAGATAATCTCTTCCAGGACTGAGCGTCAAGTCTCAGCTTCGATGTCAGTCTGTGGAGACAGAAGCCCTCACCTGTGCACCTGTGGATTGGCGACCGTTTCACGCAAACTGGGCTGCTGCTCAGGTAAAGCAGCTTCCTGCAACGACCCCAAGGTGCATCTTTGCCAGCATCGTGTAGCGTTTAGAGTGTCACAATAGGAACAGAGAGACTCGGGTTCAAATGCCATGGCAGTTTGCTTGGACCAGTCATGCGCTGTACAACCTAACCTATCTCACAGGGTTGTGATGAGGATAACATGGAAAAGAGGGGAACTACATGAGTTCCTTTGGATTGCTACAGATACTACTACCTTGTACTGATTCCCCACTCCTCCGCATGCAGCTGCTGGTGTGACCTTGGGTCAGTCACAAGCAGTGTTCCCTCTAAGGATGGCTCCAGAGCAAACTGATTCATGCAGTAGCCCAATCGCTCGTTCACAACTTTAATGCCAGGAGCTCACAAAGTAGAAGTTTTGCTCACAAGACTTCACAGCTTAGAGGGAGCACTGGTCACAAGTTCTCTCAGAGCTGTTCTCTCATGAGCAGCTCTCAGAGCTCTCTCAGCCCCACCAACCTCTTTTTTAAAAATGTTTTTATTTTATAACAAACAGACAAACATTTTGTTGTTGTTGTTGTTGTTCAGTCGCACAGTCGAGTCCGACTCTTCGCGACCCTGTCGACCAGATCACGGCAGGCCCTCCTGTTTTCCGCCATCCTCTGAAGTTGGTGGAACAATTTCATGTTCATTGCATCGATGACACTAATTTACTTTTATGGTTTTTATATTGCTGGCTATGCGCTGTAATAATAAAATTCATTCATTCATCGATGACACTGTCTAACCATCTCATCCTTTGCCATCCCGGTCTTCTTTGACAAACATAAGTACATAAAATTCTGGGTTTTCATATACATCTTTGATTTAATTCTTATATTACCTCATACATTGACTGTTTATGATATTATCCATCTTTATCACCATGTATTTTATAGTTAAAATATACATTTTATTGTTTATTTTTATATAATTATTATGTCGATATTGCTCATTTATTATAATCTTTCAACCACTTATAAAATCTTGCCCATGTATTTTGACCTACCTCACAGGGTGTCTGTTGTGGGGAGGTGGAGGGAAAGGAGTTTGTAAGCCGCTCTGAGACTCCTTCGGGTAGTGAAGGGCAGGGTATAAATCCAATCTCTTCTCTTCTTCTTCTTATCAATTTTAAGAAGATTACTAAAATATAGGAAAAGCTAGACCCCATTTGAATAACTGCGAAAATCCATCACAGATGCATAAAATTTTGCAGCTAAAAGAGTGATAGGTCTGCTATTATTGTCTTCTCATAAAAGAGGTAATGTCTCCATGTGAACTATATTTCGGGGCAAAGGAAGAACTAAAAGATTTCTAGGCTCAGAAAAATGATTGCATTCAAAAGCCACGTGACACAGGGTGTCTACACGACCTGCATCACAGTCGCATACTCTGTCAGAGGGTGATATCTTAAGATACCTCCCTTGCTATACTCTAGATCAGGGGTGTCAAACATGCAGCCCGGGGGCCGGATCAGGCAGTGGCTGTCTTCTGCTTCTTCTTCCAGTTCTGCTGCTGCTGCATCATCATAGGTTTGCAGCTTACAGATACACATCTGAACAGCACACTCAAGATTGCAACAACAATAATTCAGAGCAAGAGGTGTCAGTTTGATAACTGACACTGTTAAATAAACAAAATATTGCAAGAGTGCTCAGGTCTTAAGCATGATTTTACGTTTAAAAAAACCCCTTTGTGTTTCTGTCCTTTATAAAGTCTATGCTCCCTGGCATTACGTTTTATGACACACACGGCCCGGCCCAACAAGGTCTCATTTATGTCAGATCCGGCCCTTGTGACAAATAAGTTCGACACTCCTGCTCTAGATGGTAGGATTGTATTGCCACTGCAGAGCAAGTGGGGTATAAATGACATAAATATATCATTGTGCCTGCAGGGGAATGGTTCCTCTGTCTCATGAGCCCCATTCTATTCCAGCCCTCGAAGGCGACTGAGCACTCAGCGGTCCTCCCGAGTCTCCTCCTGGCAATGCACCGCTGTCCCAATTCCAACCCAATACTTTGGAAGAATTTCCTCCTGTTTCTTCTTCAGTATGCTGCCATCAGCTGGTCAATTTTGGAAACTCTCAGAAAGAAGGCCAGAACTCTCCGCTGTCAAACTCACTTTCCATTTTATTGCTTATTTGCCATAGAAGTTGGGAGGGAGATCAGGAGAGTGTGAATTCTTTTTTTTTTTAACTCTTTATTAGGATATCATATTACGCAAACTTAAAATTCATATAACAAGTTATCACATATCCTTTTCCCCTCCATATACCCCCCCTACTGACTTCCCACAGTGCTCAAACTACCCATTCCCTCTTAGTTCACCCCCTTTCCCAATTCTTTAATGTTGTATACTTATTACAGGTAACGTATCTCTATATCTCTAAATCTATACATGTTTAAACTTATTCTACTTAACCCTCCATCTTAATAATTGTCTAAGCAAAATAAATTGTTCTTAACATCCCAATATTTCTCCATATAGTCTTTAAAGTCCTTCCAGTCTGCAAAAAAGTCTTCTGCTTCTTGATTTTTAAGCTTTCTTGTCATTCTATCCATTTCAACCATAAAAAGTAACTTTTTTAGCCACTCCCAAATATCAGGAGTTTTCTCTTGCTTCCAACATTGAGCATAAGTCATTCTAGCAGTTGTAATCACATACCACATTAAACTCCGTTTTACAATGTTAACTTCTTCCATTCTAAGTCCCAGAAGAAACACTTCCGGTTCCTTCTTAATTTTGCATTTCATGATTTTTTCCATCTCTGAATGGACCTCGGCCCAGAAACCTTTTGCTTTTTCACTTGTCCACCACATATGGTAAAAAGAACCTTCTACTTTCTTACATTTCCAACATTTGTTTGATAGATTACTACTTATATTTGCTATCTTTTTTGGTGTCATATACCATCTATACATCATCTTATAGCAATTCTCTCTTAAATTATTACATGTTGAAATGCTTTGAAGTAGATTGTAGATTAGCATGCCTGGGAACATCCACTTGCCTTGAGTCTCAGTTTACACCATCTGGCTTTTGTCTACATGTTGGGGGGATGTTACCAAGGTGGGAATACAGAGCCGTTGGTTTGGGCAGGTGGAATACCCGGGGGTGATTGACTCGTAACCTTTTATCTATTGCTTTCACGGCTCCATCTTCAGTTCTAACACAGCCAACGTACAGGCTGGACCCTATCAATGTCTCAATAAACTTTTCGTTATTCTGAATGACTGTTGTTGGGAACTGATTTCTCGTAGACTCTGACATCAGCTTCCCTTCCACGTTGCCGTTTAAAGGCTCTGCCTAGTGCCTGTGTCTCCCACTACCTGATGACTAGTTACTGCAAGGACCACGGGGACAGCTTACCACACTTGCACACTGAAGTGTAGTGGGTTAGACGCATGTAGAAACCACAAAGACGGATGCAGTGATCAGCATGGTTTACTCGTACACAACAAAAGACACAGAGTACTGGCTGGATGGCCAACTATATACACACCTGGGGGACACCCCCTAGGTCTCGTTGGTGGGTTCAAATCTCCCGCCACGGTCCTATTGGGTCCCCAGTGGAGGGACCAGGATCCTAGTCCCTATTGTTTGTATGTATTCAAGCTCAGGCATATGCCCTGGCCCCTGGTTGTGGTCAGCGGACATAACATCGCCTTCGGGCGAGCTGCTTTGGAGCGGCAGGCCTTTGCGATGTGGCCCGTGCGGCCGCAATTGTGGCATGTGGCGTTGCGGAACCTGCAGGTCTTGCGGTCGTGCAGGTCCCCGCAGCTGGCACACACGGACGTGCTGGGAAGCTGGCGGCCGGTGCTCGGGTGCGGCGCTTGAGTGCGGTGTGGTGCTTGGGTGCGTTGCGGTGCTTGAGTGCACTGCCGGGCCCCTCCGTAGGCCCGGTGGACATCTTCTTCCTCGGAGTCTCCGTTGGGGAGTACTTGGTGCGCTGCCGAGGTTTGGCAATGGGAGTCCTCGTGCGCGATGGCGAGTTGAAGGGCCGCCTCTAGTTTGATGTCGGTGGTCCCTACCATCTTCCTCCGCAGTTTGAGGTCGCTGAGGCCCCACGCGAACTCCGTGAGCAGGTTCTCCTCCACCTTGGTGAAGGAGCAGTCCATCGCCAGCTGGCGCAGGGCGGCCATAAAGGCTGCGGCCGACTCGCCCGATTTCTGCACGCGGGCCTGAAAAGCCAGCCGCCTTGCCAGCGTTGTCGGCCGCGGCATGAGGTACCTGGTGAGGGCATCGATGATCTCCTCGTAGGTACATTCCAGGATGGACCGGGGCGCGAGGAGGCTTTTGGCGAGACGGACCATGGCATGTCAGCTGGTCGGTCCACGAGTCCCAGAGTTCGGGTTGGGCGGGATCGAAGATCTCCAGGTTCCCACGGTTGGAGGCCATGGCGTAGCGGTAGCGCGGGGCTTAGGTTCCCTGTAGCGGTGCGCGGTGCGGCTGGTGTGCGATGCGGGGCGCGGCGTAGCAGGAACGGAAGCTTAGTGTGCACTGGTGCGAGCCAGGCCAGACTCAGCGGCATCCCATCCTCGTCGCCACTGTTATGTAGTGGGTTGCCGCATGGATAAACGACCGACAACGACGTGGTGCATGGCACGCTTTATTTGGTACACAACAAGACCAGGGACAAACGGCCGGCAGGCCAACTATATACATACCTGGGGACACACCCCTGGTCACCATTGGTGGGTTTGAATCTCCCGCCATGGTTCCCATTGGTTCCCCAGTGGAGGGACTAGGAGCCTAGTCCCTATTGTTCTTCCAGAGCCAAGCTCTGGCTGTTCGCTGGCCCCCGGTGGTGGTCAGCATACACTACAGACGGGGTCCTCTGGGAAGAAGCCGTGAGGTGCTTCCCGCTGCTCGGATGAGTTCCTCAGCTCGGGAGCCTAATCTGGGTGCAGCCGGTCCAGGAGGATCGTTGGTCTCCAGCCCATGAGGAGTTTGGCTGGGCAGCAACCGCTTACCGGGTTGGGCGTTGTTCGTTGCGCGAGAAGGAAGTGGGTGATGTGAAATTCCCAGTCCATCTCCATCAGGCGGCTTAGAGCTTCCTTTGTCGTGCGGACCATGCGTTCTCCTTGGCCGTTTGTAGCGGGGTGGAAGGGCGCCAACCTGATGTGTTTGATCAAGTTGTTGCGGAGGAACTGTTGGAATTCCTCCGCCATAAATACTGTCCCGTTGTCCGATACAATGGTGTCGGGCAACCCATACGTGGCGAAGATCTTTCGGAGGGCACGTATGGTGGCCTTTGCGGACATCGCAGAAACGGGGCTCATCTCCAGCCACTTTAAATAGGAGTCCACCGTCACCGTTGATTTTGATATACTGGGAGGTCTTTGTGGTGGATGTTGATTGTTCTGTATCCGAAGGGCCTGCAAGATGGAGCTCTTCCACCAGGCATTTAATTAGGGGCCGCCACTGCCGTAGAGCCCTGGCTCGTGGTTTTAACATGGAGTCGATGCCACAAGAAATTATGAGCAGAAGAACATCTGAGAACATCTGGGAAGCGGAAATTCATTTTGAAAATGAACCATCCAAGAACCCTTTAACTGCCACCAGCACTTTGTGTTTGTATTTATTTTGTCTGTTGTGTTTTAAATAATTGTGTGATTTTAACTGTATTTATGCTTGAATGGAAGCTGTCCTGAGCCTGCTTTGCAGGGAGGGCAAGGTATAAATCTGATAAATAAATACATACATACATACATACATACATACATTTATAGCTTACTTTGAGTCAGACAGTACTGTGCTGTGGTGGCCGCTGCCGTCAAAGAAACGTTTTTGAAAATCTGCGCCACCAATCAGCTCGCCAAAAACCTTAAGAACAGAAAAACAGAAGAGAAGCCAATGTTGGATCAGGCCAATGGCCCATCCAGTTCAACACTCTGTGTCACATGGTGGCCAAATATACCAGGTGCCATCAGAAGGGCCATCTCGCTGGGCAAAAGCCCCACAGGAAAGGTGTCTGCGGGTGCCCTGGAGTGCCCTGGAGCCCGCGGGTCTGCGGGTGCCCTGCGGGTACCCTGGGGCCTCATGTTGGGACTTCTGTTTTAAACCCTCCAGCTCATACGTGTGTGCCCAACCCCTCCAGAACAGCCATCTGCTTGACCCCAAATCAATCAGTTTTCTCAATACGGTCTACTCAGATTGGCAGCAACTCTCCAGGTCTTGGGGAGAGGAAAGCCTTTCCGGACACCGGCAGTCTTTCGACTGGGAAGGCCAGGATTTAAACCTGACACTGTCTGCATGCAAACAGGCGCTCCGGTAACATTCTAAGAAATAAATCTGGGTCATTTTGTTTTTGCGGAGGTTGCTTCATGTTTTCTCTCTCTTCCTTAACGGAGTCGGTGGATCTTTCCTGTCCAGGGTCTTGGCTCCCGTCCCGGCCTGCACAGACGGGTGCTGTTCGCATCGTCTGCCCTGAGGTTGTGGGTGGAATCCTCGGAAGGGGGGGGTGATGGGTGGTGGTGGGAGGGAGCAGCTGCTTCTCTGAAAGCCTTTTGGTTTTCTTTTATTTCTGGAAGATGCTCTTAATGGATGCAATGTATAAAATCTGCTTCCCGGGGGCAGACGCAAGGCCTATTTCTAGCTTACTCGTGTGTCGGGAACTGTGCACATACTGTTTGCGAGAGAAAGTCATGGCGAAGGAATGGTGCAAAAAAATAGCCTTCCCGCATTCTTCTCCCGAAATACATTTCCGGGGGACCTTCTGGAATCCATTGTCAATTCACTGGGAAACCGTTTCCCTCCCCAGCCATGTAGGAAATAATTAATCATGCCCTGAGCAGGGAAAATGGATGGACTGAATTTCGTCTTCCTAAGAAAGGGGTGGGGGTTCGGAGAGAGTCAGAGAAGTAAAGGTCAACATGGAAGGCGACGAAATCAGAAGAAGACCACAACTGTTTCACCCAATGCTAATCTACCAGAAATATCCCATCCTCTGACCACCACCCACCGCCCCCATTTTTAAATAATTTTGATCATATTGATATTCCTCCTCCCGCCCCCCCCCCTTCGGCTATTTCTGGTCCTCTCAAATAGTTTTAATTTTACGCTTCGGTAATACTCGGCGCTGATGGATTTTCATATTAATCATTTTTGTCTAGTCCACGATTATTAAAAAAAGAGAGAAGAAAATCCCCCAAGCCATAACAAGTGGCGTGGCGCCTATTCCTTGAAATATTAAATATTCCGAATATCCTTATTGCTGCTGTTCACAGATCATCAGGTTCTTCAAACGTTCCTTTTACAGGCAACTAGTCCATTTATACAGAACGATTCGGCTCACATAGCCACGCGCAGGAGAACTTGGGTGCAGATCTTGCTATCTGAGGCCAGAGTTGATCTCGTAGGACTAAGGGGGGGGGGGGAATCAGACGGGGATCATGCATCATTCCCAACCCAAGGTGGCTTCCGAGGATAGCCCTCTTGGTCTGCAGTCAAACAGCTGGATTTGAGTCGAGGAGTGCCTTAGACACCAACAAGACGTCTGGAGTATGATCTTTCAGTTTGGTGTCGTGGTTAGGGGCACGGACTCTAATCTGGGAGAGCCGGGTTTGATTCCCCACTCTTCCACATGCAGCTGCTGGTGTGACCTTGGGTCAGTCACAAGTTCTCTCGGAGCTGTTCTCTCAAGGGCAGTTCTATCAGAGCTCTCTCAGCCCACCCACCTCACAGGGTATCTATTGTGGGGAGGGGAAGGTGATTGTAAACTGGCCGGAGACTTCAAGTGAAGGGCGGGGTATAAATCCAATCTCCTCCTCCTCCTCCTCCTCCTCCTCCTCCTCTTCTTCATCTTCTTCACCGCTCCCTTTGTCAGATAAATAAATCAGAAGAGTTATCGGCTAAACAT
>NW_015168117.1:102707-151818 GCF_001447785.1 Gekko japonicus
CCGTGCTTAGTTCTTGTGGCCCTTTCTTCCACGCCCAGGGAAATGCCGATTGCCACTTTGGGGTCAGGAAGCAATTCTCTCCAGGCCAGTTTGGCTGGAGGTTGTTTGCCACCCTCTCGGCCTGGAGCAGGGGCCACTGGGGGTGTGGAGGGGGAGGTATTGGTGGATTCCCTGCCTTGTGCAGGGGGTTGGACTAGATGACCCTGGAGATCCCTTCCAACTCTGTGATTCTATGATTCTATGACTCTCGCAAGCTTATACCCCAAAAATCTTGTTCATTTCTGAGGCGCTACCACACTCAAAATCCAGCTATTCCCTACCCAAATATCATTCCGCATGAGCTCTGGGCCGCACATTCACACTAAGGATGTTCGAGCACCTGCCAGTCGGGCTCCAGTTCCGTTTGACAGCCATAAGCAAAGAGACGATTTTCCATCCATGTGTTCGGCAGCTCGCCTTCCAGCTCCGTGCCTCTGTAGTCTTCTCCCCACATTATTTAATTACCTGGCCCAAAGCACTTCAGCAGCTGTTTGAGGCACATGACAGGCAGACAAACAGATGTGAAGCTCAGCTCGTGTGTGCCCACTGCTATTTATTTATTTTTTTGCAATTGAACACACTGCAAAGTCCACGGTTTCCCTAATTCATAAATGAATACAGTCTCATGAACTGCATGAGAAAAACATCTGCAATAATCTAATTGCAGCTAATTAGAGACTAGGCTAGATCCCTCCTGATCCCCTCTGGACCTGGTAATGAGTATCCTTTTAAATTTGGGACAGTTCTAGCTCACGTTTCCTGCAGTATAGACATGTTTTCTCTCTCCCACTTGGGCCTTGCCTTCAGAGGGTGGGAAGAAATGCATCTTGTTTTCAGGTGGGCTTGACACAACCCCCCACCTCCCTCACAAGTTTTATTTCCTCTCTCCTGGCAGAAGTCTGGCAGGAAGGGGGAAGTCAATTGGCTTCAAATTGTTTTCTGGTTGTTCTGGTTGACCACAAGCTAAACATGAGCCTGCAGTGTGATGTGACTGCAAAGAAAGCTAATGCAATCTAAGGGTGCATTAACAGAATCATTGTGTCCAGATCAAGGGAGGTGGTCGTTCCGCTCTATTCTGCCACAGTCAGGCCTCAACTGGAGTCCTGTGTCCAGTTTCGGGCACCACATTTTAGGAAGGAGGTTGACAAGCTGGAGCGTGTCCAGAAGAGGGCAACCAGGATGGTGAGAGGGTTGGAATCCAAGTCTTACGAGGAAAGGCTGAGAGAGTTGGGTCTGTTTAGCCTGGGAAAGAGAAGGCTTAGAGGGGACACGACTGCAGTCTTCAAGTATTTGAAGGGCTGTCATGTAGAAGATGGAGCAGATCTATTCTCTCTTGCTCCGGATTGCAAGACTAGATTTTATGGGTGGAAATTACAAACGAGGCATTACCGGCTAAATCTCAGGAGAAATTTCCTAACTGTAAGAGTGGTTGAGCAGTGGAACAGTCTGCCTCGGGAGGTGGTGGAGGCTCCTTCACTGGACGTTTTCAAGCGGAGGCTGGACGACCCTCTTTCGGGTATGTTGTAGGGATGTAGGGCTGGGTAGGGCTCTCTCTCGGCTGTGCTCCTGCAGAGTGCAGGGGGTTGGACTGGATGACCTGCAAGGTCCCTTCCAACTCTAACATTCTATGATTCCATGATTCTATGATCACCCAGAGACAATGAAATGGTCAGTTCATACCTTAGCTAGAATCTGACACCGAGAAGGGACTCAGAGACTTGGGGTGTATCAGGGGCTAGATTGTATCTTCCTGGAGACTTCAGGAAAGGATTCCGTGACCCACAAGAAGATCAGTGTAATTCCGGGATATCTTCAGGTCCTACCTGGAGATTGGCAAAACTAGCTGGTGGTCAGTTGCTTCACGGCTGCTGTTTGGGGAGGCTCCGTGATCTATCCTACCTCTGCAGAACCAAGATGGCAACATGGCACAATTCACTATTCCACCAAACCTTTCTGGAGTCGGGTGGGCAGAATTCAGGGTTGCCGGGGCCTTACCTGCTGCTAGTGGAGGGGATCTGGGGGGCTTTCCAGGGGTGGGCGGGGACATCATTGACGTGATGACACCACTCCTGGAAGTGACGTCAATGTGTTGGCAATGTCGGTGCGATGCTCTACTTTTTTGGCAAAGTAAAAGTAAAGGTTTCCCTTGCTCAGAAGCCAGTTGAATCCAACTCTAGGGATGCGGTGCTCATCTCCGTTTCAAAGCCGAAGAGCCAGCGCTGTCCAAAGACATTTCCGTGGTCATGTGGCCAACATGAATAGACACCAAGGTGGTACCTGTTTATCTACCTGCAATTTCTTGCTTTCGAGCTGCTAGGTTGGCAGGAGCTGGGGCCAGAGACAGGTGCTCACTCCGTCATGCGGCACCCGGGTCTCGAACTGCTGAAGTACCGACCTTCTGGTCTGCAGCTTCAGCATCTTAACTGAAGCATCTAAAGGCCATTAAGGGAACACGTTGCTTTTCCAAATCATTAAGGGAACGCATTGCTTTTGCAAATAGAAAAACAACTCATTGCTTTAGCAAGTAGGAAGACAAGATTGCATGACCATATTAGGCATTGCTAGGCCCGTTACTAGGGAAGGGCTGACCTTTCTTACTTGTTGTTATTGCTTACTTCTTGCTTACTTCTGTTATCAAGAAAGATTCACACCTGCTGATAACAGGAAACTCGTAGCCTTCCCACAAGGGACATGTGATCAGCCAAAGAATGTTTGTGGTTTTGAAAAGGAACAAGATGCTCAGGCTCAGGGTCAATATGTTCTGATAATCTGATAATCTTCTCTTCTAAGAAATGACCAGGAAAAATGATTTTTTCCCCCTGTACTCTGTGGACCTATATAAGATTCTGTCCCACCTGCATTCTGGGTATAGCTCCCTTGTGGGAGGGTGTTAGCTGACGTCCTGGTCGAGGCTTGGAAGGCAAAATAGCTTCTCGGCTACGAAAGAATCCCTGCAATGGATGTTCCGGCCAGGCGGTGGCAGTGTGGCAATTGACATACGGGTCCTGAAGCCTAGCCAACAAGCAGCCCTGCGGAAAACGACGGAGCCAAGCCAGAAGACGTCTATACCGGGCAGTGACGGCGCGTGCAATTAAAAATGAATACCTGTTGTCTTCCCTATCCCCTACAAACATTGTTAGTCCCTTGTCTATATTGAGTAACTGTACATCGCTTTGAGCCCACTGGGGAAAGCGATTAATAAATGGAAAGTATTTTTTAAAAGTGCCCCGGGTGCTTTGGCTGTACCTGCGCGCATAATAAACAGCTGTTGACTCTCCTTCCTGATTCTCTGGTGGTCTGTCTCAGAATTCCCGCTACATTAACCACTCTATGGTAAGAATGGCTACAAATGGTAGAGTTTTGCCCAAAAAGTAGAGCATCGCCCCCAACATCGCCGACACAATGGCGGCACTTCCGGTAGTGAAGTCATCACATTGACGATGTCGCTGAAGGAACGTCTTTTTTGGGGGGGTGGGGGGTCCCCCAATGGCCATCTGGCTGGCAGCAGGCCTGTTAGGTATGTACATAAATGCCTGAGCTTCGTCTGTCCGGCCATCTAGGCCGGTATTGTAAATAGCGCATTCTGATTGGCTACTCTGCACAGTAGACCAATCAGTACCCTAGAGAGGTTCTGGAGGGAACTGAGTTCATTGGTCCTTATGTTGATATTTTGATTGGTTCTTAACTCACCAGTGGGCGTGGCTATACAAGCCCGGATAGTTTAAAAGAGAGCCTGTTGCGCTCATGTTTTGTGTTCGTTCCCGTCTTGTTCTAATAAAGCTTGTTAATGAGCTGCCTGAAGTCTCATACTTAACAAGGCCCAGGCCCACAAAAGTAGGCTAGCAGAACGAATCCTTTCTCTCATCCGCAGGCACCTACCCACACCTGCATATACACACCTTATCTGCCTCAGGCTGAACGTCAGTTAATTCTTCAGACACGGCTCTATCAGAAAATCACACTGCATAACATAATCCCCCACCCCTTGAAGCCGCCGGTTCTGTAGTCCCTGGAGAGGAACTCATTTGAGAAACCAGGGTACCGAGGTGCCGATGAATCACTCACAGAAATGGAATGTTAATTTCAAACGGTTTTATTTCAAAGGTTCTGAAGTTATTTATTTATTTATTTTGTTCTTCAAAAAAAACATTGGCTTCTTTAAAAAGAGTGGGCTTTTGAAGGATTGATTATCAAAGCGGCCGTAATACAGCGAGGGCAGCAAAGTGGAAATCTGAAAAGTTTCCAAATGAGCCATCACAAAAACAAACAAACACCAAACCACCGGAACGTGTCTCTTCAATGTAAAAATCCCCTCGCCCCAAAACACCCCCCCCCAAAAAAAATCATTAGATTCCCTTTGCACCAAAATAATCTTTCTGCTTGTTCTGATGCAGCCCTTAATGAACTTGAGACAGCTGGCCCCCAAATCTCACATTTTACAGCGCTGTGATCTACATCCTGGCCTCATTGTGCTCCCCAGTATTGTCAAAAGAGGGCCCACTGGCCTCCCGCACCATCAGCTATGTGCTCAGGTGGCCCCCTTATTTGAAACTAACTTTTTTCACCCATGTGTCACTCATAAGAACATCAGAGGAGCCCTGCTGGATCAGACCAGTGAGGGTCCATCTAGTCCAGCATCCCGTCTCACACAGTGGCCAACCAGTTCCTCTGGAGGGCCAACAACAGGGCACAGAGGCTGAGGCCTTCATGAGAACATCAGAAGAGCCCTGCTGGATCAGACCAATAGTCCATCCAGATTAGCATCCTGTCTCACTCAAAGGCCAACCCGTTCCTCTGGAGGGCCAACAACAGGGCACAGAGGCTGAGGCCTTCATGAGAACATCAGAAGAGCCCTGCTGGATCAGACCAGTGAGGGTCCATCTAGTCCAGTCTCCTGTCTCACACAGTGGCCAACCAGTTCCTCTGGAGGGCCAACAGCAGGGCAGAGAGGCCGAGGCCTTCAGAAGAACATCAGAAGAGCCCTGCTGAATCAGATCAATGGTCCATCCAGTCCAGCCTCCTGTCTCACACAGGGGCCAGCCAGTTCCTCTGGAAGGTCAACAACAGGGCAGAGAGGCCAAGGCCTTCCCCTGACGTTGCCTCCTGGCACTAGCATTCAGAAGCTAACTGCCTCGAATGTGGAGGTTTCCTTTAGCCACCTTGACTAGTTGCTATTGATGGGCCTCTTCTCCACGAATCTGTCTAATTCTAATCCCCCTTTAAAGCTAGCTATGCCTGTGGCCACCACCACATCTTCTGGCAGCGACATTCCACATTTTAATCACTCTCTGTGTAAAGAAGTATTTCCTTTTGTCTGTCCTGAACCTTCTGCCCATCAGCTTCATTGGATACCCTGAAGTTCCAGTATTTGGGGATAGGGAGGAAAATTTCTCTTTGTCCCCACCCTGGCATCACTTTATAAGGCTCTATCATGTCCCTTCTTATTTTCCCTAGACTCTCCAGCCTTTCCTTGCAGCGAAGGCGCTCCGACCCCCTCATCATCTCAGTCACCCTTTTCTGTACCCCCTTGGCAGGGGTCATTTCGTAGAAAAAGAGGTGCAGGGGCTCATTAGCATAACTCATTAGCATAGCTCATTTGCATACACCACACCCCCTGACGTCACTGGAAGTCTGTCAGAAGGCAACGCCCACCGCTCAGGCTCCACTGGACTGTTTTGGATTGCTAGCTATTGGTGGTGGTGGGGAATGTGCAGATCTGCCCTCACAGAGGAGGGCGAGCTTATACCTGAATAAAACTTGGTCTTAAAGGTGCCACTGGACTGTTTTGGCTCTGCAACGTACCTGGCTGCTTCTTGCTGTGACTGAGGGTTGCTGGGAGCAGGGGGTGGGGCTTGTCGCATGTGCCCACCCCCTGGGCTCTTTACTGCCAGAGCTCCGCTCCTGTGTGCTCCTGCAGGAAATGACCCCTGCCCCTTGGGGAAAAAAACACCTGATTCCCATTGTGTGTCTATACCTCTTCTTGTGGAGTTACAGATCCTGGAAGAACCACCTGAAAATAACGCTTAAAACTCCTCCGCTGCCTCAACCGGCCTCATTTCCCCAGGAGCTGCATAAGAAAATATGCCTGAGGCCCCAAAACCTCTCCCTGCTGGTAGGCCATCCCTCCCTTTGTGAAGGCCTGCGGAACAGACCGACACATGAGGCCCCGTCTCTCCCCCCCCACCCCAGAGTCTCCTGCTTAGCTCTGCCTATAGAGCAGGGTTGCATCCTGCTGGTGTTCGGAGCTGCGCTGACCCTCATTCGGGGGGCTTCCTCTCCTGCAGTCTGCAGTCCGGGGGGTGGGGGCGGGCTGAGGAGCCGCACAGGTGAGCCGTGGGCTAGAGCACGTAGAAGTCATTGTTGTTGGACAAGTCTGCATATTGGTGGAGACCGAGAGGCGGTGCCGGGGAGGCTGCGGGTGGACGCTTGGCGGCGCTGCTCTGAGGCAGGGGCCCCTTCGGCTCCCCGGCCGGGGGCTTGCGGGCCTGCATCCCCCACGTGGCTTTGCCCCCCCTGTGGCCGTGGCCCCTGAGTTTATGGTTCCCGTTGCAGGACACCACACAGCACCGGCAAGCTAGGAAGGGCTTGGGGTGGCCTTTGGCCTTGACCCGGGGCAGGGGGGGCAGCCCTCTCTGGACGGGGATGCCCGGCCGGGGGGCGCTCTGCTCCTCGGCCTGCCCTTTCAAGCGGCCCTTCTTCTTCTGGACGCGGTCGAGGCTCGCGTCGGAGTGGGAGGAGCCGCTCTCGTTCCAAGCGGAGCCGGTGGTGTTCAGGCTCCTCAGGGGCAGGGCGAGGCGCAGCGCCTTCCAGAACTTGGAGCCGGGCCTCTTGGAGCGCTCCCCCTTCCAGGCCACGAAGGCCACGGAGTCCCTCAGCTGCTGGACGCTGGGGTGGGCCCGCAGGAGCGGCCGGTACTCCACCACGACCAGCTTGGTGGCGATGTGGTTCTGGCAGAGGAGACCCAGCTTGAACTCCAGCATGCTGACACTCTTCTCCAGCAGGTAGTCGGGGCTCAGCACCACGATCATCTTCCGGCTCCTCTGGATGAAGTCGAAAATGGCCTCGGTGATATCTGGCGGGGAAAGGAGAGGACGGGGGTTAGAGTCGGGCCACGGAAGAGACGCCTGCTCCTTGGGAGGAGAGCGATGGCAAACCTAGACAGCAGGATAAAAAGTAGAGACCTCATCACCCTGCCAACGAATGCCCGCATGGTCAAAGCAACGGTATTCCCAGTAGTCATGCTTGGCTGTGAGAGTTAACATAAGAACATAAGAACATAAGAGAAGCCAATGTTGGATCAGGCCAAAGGCCCATCCAGTCCAACACTCTGTATCACACAGTGGCCAAAAATACCAGGGGCCATCAGGAGGTCCACCAGTGGGGCCAGAGTTGGACTGTAAGGAAGGCCGAGCGCTGAAGAATAGATTCTTTTGAACTATGGTGCTGGAGAAGACTTTTGAGAGTCCCCTGGACTGCAAAGAGATCAAATCGGTCAATCCTAAAAGAAATCAACCCTGACTGTTCCCTGGAAGGCCAGATAATGAAACTGAAGCTCAAATACTTTGGCCACCAAATGAGGAGCACTCGCTGGAGAAGACCCTGATGCTGGGAAAGACTGAAGGTCAAAGAAGACGGGGACGGCAAAGGATGAGGTGGTTAGACAGTGTCATCGATGCAACAGACATGAAATTGAGCAAACCTCAGAGGACGGTGGAAGACAGGAAGGCCTGGCGTGATCTGGTCCATGGGGTCGTGAAGAGTCGGACTCGACTGTGAGACTGAACAACAACTACCACTATCACCACCACCAAATGTACTGGTAACAACGGGGACAGCCCTATGAAGATTAAATCACAGCATTGCTGCGGATCGGTTCCGCTGGATGGGGACGAGCAACATCTACGAGATATTATCCTCCTCTAGTGAAGGACTGACATCGTTACGTAACATCTTGGGGATACCATCTTGCGTAAGCGATAGATTGAAATGACTGAGCACTTTACTGGTTGATATGTGATTGTTTTATCCTGTTTTTATGCGTTGGCACATGGTGCCCTGTTGTGAGCCGCCCTGAGCCCGCTTGCGGGGAGGGTGGGGTAGAAGTGCCCCCCCCAGTCACCAGTGGGGAATGGGGGGTACGGTTGCCAGATCCAGGTTGGGAAACTCCTGGAGATTTGGGGATGGATCCTGGGGAGGACAGGGACCTCAGCGGGTTGCGATGATATCTAATTCCCCCACCAAAGCATCCATTTTCTCCAGGGGAACTGATCTAATTCCAGGGGATCCCCAGGTCCCTCCTGGAGGGTGGCAACCCTAACTGGGGCCATGTCCTGCTTTTGTGTGAAGAATTAGCCAGTGCCATCTGGAATAGGCCCATGGTATCCTAGCAACCATCTCTTTTAGGGGAGCGGGGAAAGCACCACAAGTACTGTGCGGCCTGGGTGCCAGAGAGAACATAAGAACACAAGAGAAGCCAATGTTGGATCAGGCCAAAAGCTCATCCAGTCCAACACTCTGGGTCACACAGTGGCCAGAAACACCAGGTGCCCTCAGGAGGTCCACCAGTGGGGCCAGGACACTAGAAACCCCCTCCCACTGTTGACCCCCCCCAAGCACCAAGAAGACAGAGCATCACTTGCCCCAGAGCCCCTATCTATACCTTGTGGCTAATAGCCACTGATGGACCTCTGCTCCATATGCTTATCCATAAGAACATAAGAGAAGCCAATGTTGGATCAGGCCAATGGCCCATCCAGTCCAACACTCTGTGTCACACAGTGGCCAAAAACACCAGGTGCCATCAGGAGGTCCAGCAGTGGGGCCAGGACACTAGAAGCCCTCCCACTGTTGACCACCCCCCAAGCACCAAGAATACAGAGCATCCCTTGCCCCAGACTGAGAGTTCCTACCTATACCTTGTGGCTAATAGCCACTGATGGACCTCTGCGTTATCCAATTCCCGCTTGAAGCCGTCCATGCTTGTAGCACCCACCACCTCCTGTGGCAGTGAATTCCAAGTGTTAATCCCTCTTTGGGTGAAGAAGGACTTCCTTTTATCCGTTCTAACCCGACCACTCAGCAATTTCATGGAGTGCCCACAAGGAGTTCTTGGGTTGTGAGAAAGGGAGAAAAGTACCTCTTTCTCGACCTGCTCTTTCCCATGCATAATCTTTTAAACCCCGATCATATCACCCCTCAGCTGTCGTTTCTCCAAGCTAAAGAGCTCCAAGCGCTTTAACCTTTCCTCATAGGGAAAGTGTTCATAGGGAAAGTGTTCAGAAGTCTGCGCCCCCCTCCTTGGTCACCCTTTCACCAGAGAGAGAGAAGAGAAGAGAAGAAGAAGAAGAGATTAGATTTATCCCCCACCCTTCACTACCCAAAGGTGTCTCAGAGCGGCTTACAAACTCCTTTCCCTTCCCCTCCCCACAACAGACACCCTGTGAGGTAGGCGGGGCCGAGAGAGCTCTTCACAGAAACTGCTCTTTTTCAAGGACAGCTGTGCCAGAGCTTGTGACTGACCCAAGGTCATCCAGCAGGTACAAGTGGAGGAGTGGGGAACCAAACCCGGTTCTCCCAGATCAGGGTCCGCACACTTAACCACTGCACTGAACTGGCTCTTTGCAGGCCTTTCCCAGTCAATTCTCACACCCAGCCGAGGAAACAAGAACTTGGATTCCCCGTTGCCCCCCTTAATGCTGCTAGAGGTGGTGGGTTCTAGGCACCTTGAATCTTCCTCTCTACCCAAAACCTTCTTGCACAGAGAAAGTCAGATCCTGGGCAGAAAGGCTTCTAGCAAGCTTTCCTTGGCTTTTACGTCTTACCATACAGGCATCTTACTGAAGACCTTTCGAGAATGTGCCTGTGATTCACCACTGCTCTGGGGCTGTGACCGTTGCCTCTGTCCTTTGTGAGAAGGACGCTGCAGAGCTGGTGGCTCTGCCGGAGTTTGAACCCACAACCAGCGGCACGCAAAGCTGATGCTCCAGCACTGAGCTGTGGACCCTCCCTTCTCCTGCTTTTCTTGAGAATCTCCTTCCAGGATCTCTCCACCTTCATTTCTCCTTGCCAGCACTCTTTTAACCCAGTTCTTGTGGTTCATTGGTCAATGGCAGATGCCCTCCTTCAGTTTAGGGTTGCCAGCACTCAGGTGGGGCCTCAAGCTCTCCTGCCTCTACAAATGATCTCCAGTTTGGTGTCGTGGTTAAGTGTGCGGACTCTAATCTGGGAGAACCGGGTTTGATTCCCCCACTGCTCCTCCACTTGCACCTGGCTGGATGGCCTTGGGCAAGCTGTAGTTCTGATAAGAGCTGTCCTTGAAAAAGAGCAGTTCCTGCCAGAGCTCTCTCAGCCCCACCTGCCTCCCAGGGTGTCTGTTGTGGGGAGGGGAAGGGGAAGGAGATTGTAAGCCACTCTGAGACACCTTTCGGTAGTGAAGGGTGGGGTATAAATCCAATCTCCTCCTCCTCCTCCTCCTCCTCTTCTTTTCCTGGAGAAGCAGTCTGACATGGCCCCCTTTCCACCATTCTTATGTTGTAAACGTACTTTTAAAATTGCTTTTAAGTTTGGTGTCATGGTGAAGTGCATGGACTCTAATTGGGGAGAACTGGGTTTGATTCCCCACTCCTCCACTCGCACCTGGCTGGATGACCTTGGGCAAGCCATGGTTCTGATTACTAAGCCATAGTTCTGATAAGGGCGGGGTATAAATCCAATCTCCTCCTCTTCTTCTTCCAGGGTATAGAGATCAATCCCCCTGGAGAAAATGGCTGCTTGGGAGGGTACACTCTATGGCATTATACCCCACTGATGTGCCCCCCCCCAAACTCCACCTTCCCGGAGTCCACCCCCCCAAATCTCCAGGTATTTCCACCCCCGAGCTGGCAACCCACATACATTCAGGGCCCTTCTCAGTAACCCAGGAGATGGGTATGTGATAACAGCGGCGGGCAGCCAGTCTGTGAGCCACAAATTCAGCTGCCTCCGTTCCAGGCCGAGGACAGACCTGCTCTCTCACACCAGCTGTATCCTGCTTGCAAAACAAGCGGGGCCTGGCCGATAAGCATGCTTGAGTTGAACAAACCCCCTGCCCTGACCCAATGGCTGGGTGTCTTCTTGGCAGGGTGGCCCCCAGAGAGAGAGGGAGGGAGGGAGGGAAGGAAGGAAGGAAGGAAGGAAGGAAGGAGTTCTCCCATAGCTCCCCACTCCCCACTCTTTCGCTGTGGCCAAAACGGCACGTGGGACGGTGCAGACCTGTGTCTTCAAATGGGAGCCTACTCAGATCATGTCTAAAGTGTGTGCAGGATTGAAATAGGTATGCCAGCCTCCAGGTGGGACCTAGGGAGGAGGAGGAGGAGGAGGAGGAGGAAGAAGAAGACGACGAGGAGGAGGAGATTGGATTGATACCCCGCCCTTCACTACCCGAAGGAGTCTCAAAGCGGCTTACAATCTCCTTTCCCTTCCTCTCCCCACAACAGACAGACACCCTGTGAGGTGGGTGGGGCTGAGAGAGCTCTTTTGAGGACAGCTCCCGAGAGAACTGCTCTGAAAAGACTTGTGCCTGACCCAAGGTCACACCAGCAGCTGCATGTGGAGGCATGGGGAATCAAACCCGGTTCTCCCACTACACCAAACTGGCTCTACACCATACCAGTTTACAGCATGGAAGGATATTTCCCCCCCGCATGGAGCCATACAACTTTCAGCAGCCCACAGCGATCTTGACACACTCACTGAAAACTGGGCCGTGGCACATGAGCTGTCGCTTCCACTCCGTCAGAGGGAGGGCCTCTGCCTTTGGGGTCAATTGTCAGGGGCCCTGGACATCCCACCTTGAGCTGTGGGGGGCAACCAGAAGGTGAGGTTGAGGGTGATATGATCACCATCTTCAAGTACTTGAAGGGCTGTCCTGGAGAGGATGGAGCGGAGTTGTTTTCTGTTGCCCCAGAAGGCCGGACCAGACGCAACGGGTTGACACTAAATCAGAAGAGCTTTCGGCTAAACATTCGGAAGACCTTCCTGACAAGATCACGAGAGGGAGGGCAGGACAGGTTGCCTCAGTGCTTAGTTCTTGTGGCCCTCTCTTACAGGCCCAGGGAAATGCTGATCACCACTTTGGGGGGCAGGAAGCAATTTTTCTCCAGGCCAATTTGCCCGGGGATCCTGGAGGGTTTTTTTTTTTGCCATCATCTGGGTGTGGAACCGGGGAGGGGGCGTTTGGGGGGGAGGTATTTGTGAATTTCTTGCTTTGTGTAGGGGGTGTTGAACTAGATGACCCTGGAGATCAATGCTCCCTCTAAGCTGTGGAGTCCTGTGAGCAAAAATTCTGCTTTGTGAGCTACCGGCATTAAAGTTGTGAGCTGGCTTGTAGCAACCACTCTCTGCTCCTAGCTCCTGCAACCTTTGACTGACTTCCCGGCTTTCTGACCTTCGGCTCTGTTGTTCGGCTTGATTTCAGACTGGGTATTCAGTTTCTACTGTATGGTAACCGTGGTGACTGGCTGAGCCAGCACAGCTTCTCAACCTTGTTCAGCCTGTGGGCACCTCCAGAATTTTGAGGGGGGGGGTGAGTGCCACCCCCAAATGGCTACCACCAGGGGGTGGAGCCAGACTCCAAATAGACACCTCCAGAGGTGGAGCCAAATGGAATGCCTCCAGCTTCCGATTCTATGATTCTGTGATTTGATTCTACGAGGGCTTTCAGCCCCAATGCAGCACACACATCCATGAGAACATGCGGCATGTATCCTGGAGCAATGTGCTGTTTTCCAGTGCATCAGTGCAGGGCTTTCAAACTTTTCTTTTTTCCTGGCACCCAACAAAATATTTTTAGGAAAAAAGTGGATGGGACCAGGTGGGACTTTTGCCCAGCACAGCTTCTAATTGGCCACTAGGGACTTGATTGGATGTGCAATATGGCACGTCCTTCCTATTATGCTGTTTACAGGTGGAAAGGCAGGCCACACTCCCAAGCGGAGACTTCTGACTGCAAATGGCAGTTCACCTACCCCAGGGGCCCTGTCGTGGGTCCTGGCTCTGCTGAGGCTGACGACTCCTCAGGTGAGGAAGAGGCACGGACTTTAGCTGCCAAATGAACTGGTTTGGGTTTTGATGATCATGACATAGTAGAACCCCCCCCCATCATGCTAGAGACATCGAACTCGCAGGGGATCTCTGGCTGACTCTCCGAGGTGCAGCCAGAGGAAGGGACTGATCCAGAGCCTGCCCCCCCCCGGTGGAGACACACCGAGGCCAGAATCCCCACCTAATTCTCCTGAGTGTCCGAGACACAGGGCACGACAGCGGCTGGATGTGTAGGAGTGAAAGAAGAGTGCCGGACTGCAGGTCTTGCAAAGGCAACGTGAGGGGCTGCGAGTCTTGGCAGATCGACTCCCTGGGAAGGGAGGATCTGGTCATAAACACCCCCCACGCAGCTGCCTCAGCGCGGAAGCAAACGTGCGTGCTCGGACCTGATCCTGGCTTGTAGCAACCGCTCCCTGCTCCTATCTCCTGCAACCTTGGACTGGCTTCCCGGCTTTCTGACCTTCGGCTCCATTGTTCGTCTTGATTTCGGACTGCGTATCCAGTTTCTAGTGTATGGTAACTGTGGTAACTGGCTGAGCCAGCACAGGTCCTCAACCTTGTGTATGCTCGGATCTGATCCTGGCTTGTAGCAACCACTCCCTGCTCCTAGCTCCTGCAACCTTTGACTGACTTCCCGGCTTTCTGACCTTCGGCTCCATTGTTCGTCTTGATTTCGGACTGCGTATCCAGTTTCTAGTGTATGGTAACTGTGGTAACTGGCTGAGCCAGCACAGCTTCTCAACCTTGTTGGGCCTGTGGGCACCTCTGGAATTTTGAGGGGGGGGTGTGAGTGCCACGCCCAAATGGCTGCCACCAGGGGGTGGAGCCAGACTCGGAATAGACACCTCCGGAGGTGGAGCCAAATGGAATGCCTCCATCCTCACACTTCCTGGGAAGAATGACACCCTGAAGGGGGAACGGAGCCAAGCCCTTTCCTTTAAATAAGGGCAAAAAGTGAACGAGCACATAGACAGCGGTGACCTGGCAGACATTATATACCTAGATTTTCAAAAGGTGTTCTACAGGTACCTCACTAAAGGCTCCTGAGTAAACTTAGCAGGCATGGGATAAGAGGACGAGTTCTCCTATGGATTAAAAACTGGTTAAATGACAGGAAGCAAAGAGTAGGAACCAATGGGGAGTTCTCACCATGGAAGGAAGTAAACAGTGGATGGGGATGGGCATGAACCAATTCATGAACCACGTGCCATCATGAACTTTTAGCTGCCAAATGAACTGGTTTGGTTTCCTACACATGACATAGTAGAACCCCCACCACCACCATGCTAGAGACATCAAACTCGCAGGGGACCTCTGGCTGACTCCCCTCCCCTCCATGATTGGTGAGGATTGGATTTACAGGGTCCAAGTTATGGTCCCCCAAAGAAGGTTCCCCCATCCTCCATTATTTCCAATGGAGAAAAAAAGTGAAGAAGAAAAAGAGGAAGAGGAAGTGGAAGCAGCAGCAGCAGCAAGGGCAATACAAGCCCAGCAGAACTCAAGGTGAGGAGGTATTTCTGCAAGCCCAGCAGAACCAGTGCAATGTGTCCAGCAGAACCATTGCCACTGTGGCACTGCAAACCCAACAGGACTAATGTCAAGTCAGAAAATCTCTGCAGTAGGAACTACAGACTGTCCAGCAGAATCCAGTGCCACTGTGGCAATGCAAGTAAAAGAGGACTAATGTCAATCCAGAGAATCCTTGCGGTAAAAACTGGGGGGGGGCATTTTTTTCAAGCCACAATCAGTTGTGTACAGAATGTCCAGCAGAACCCACTGCCCTTGGGACACTGCAGGCTTAAAACAAATGTTCTCAAAGCACAGAGTCCAAGTGGGAGGTTTTGTAAGCCCAGCACAACCAGTTCAGTTACAATGTGCAGTACAGAGGCATGGCTACGTTAGCCCGGGAATGTTTAAAAGGAGCCTAGCTCCCAATGTTACGTCGTTCTGGTTATGACTTCTTTCAAGCGCTTGTTCGTACCTCCAATAAAGCTGTTCACTTTTGCTGAAATCACTCTCCGGATCTTTGTTAGCGGCAATCTAACAGTAAGGACGGCCCTTGAAGATCTGCCATGATACTGTGCTTGGTGGGTACCATTGGACTGGCCGCGTACCAGCGACAGGACACTATCTACCTCCAATGAAAGATCCGGCATTTACCGTTGGAAAACCATCTTGTTCTTTATTGAGCACCTTACTTTTGTGATTCAATGATTTTATTCTGTTTTAATCTGTTTTATCTTGTTTATAAGAACATAAGAGATGCCAATGTTGGATCAGGCCAAAGGCCCATCCAGTCCAACACTCTGTGTCACACAGTGGCCAGAAATACCAGGTGCCATCAGGAGGTCCACCAGTGGGGCCAGGACACTAGGAGCCCTCCCACTGTTGACCCCCCCCCCAAGCACCAAGATGACAGAGCATCACTTGCCCCAGAGCCCCTATCTATACCTTGTGGCTAATAGCCACTGATGGACCTCTGCCCCATATGCTTATCTAATTCCCTTTTGAAGCCGTCCATGCTTGTAGCCACCACCACCTCCTGTGGCAGTGAATTCCAAGTGTTAATCACTCTTTGGGTAAAGAAGGACTTCCTTTTATCCGTTCTAACCCGACCGCTCAGCAATTTCATGGAGTGTCCATGAGTTCTTGTATTGTGAGAAAGGGAGATATATGTGAGCATTGTTGCCCTCTTATAAGCCGCCCTGAGCCCGCTCGCGGGGAGGGCGGGGTAAAAATACTAATAAATAAAAGTTTTTGGCAAGCGTGAAGTGATGCACATTGGGTCCCCGCTTCAAGTATAGGCCAATGGGGTCTGAATTTTCCGAGATTAAGAGGGGGAAAGATCTCGGGGTCGTAGTGGAGAGCTCAATGAAAGTGTCAACCCCGTTTGCTGCAGCAGTGAAAAAGGCAAACTCTATGTTCGGGATTATTAGGAAAGTGATTGAGAATAAAATGGCCCATATTGCAATGGCCCTGGATAGATCTATGGTGCAGCCTCATTTGGAATACTGTGTTTGGTTCTGGTTACCGTATCTCCAAAAGGACATTGCGGAGCTAGAGGAAGTACAGAGGAGGGCGACCAAGATGATGAGGGGGTTGGAGCACCTTTGCTATGACAAAAGGCTGCCGTGTCTGGGACATTTCACTTTAAAAAAGAGACAACTAAGAGGGGACATGGTAGAGGTTTCTAAAATTATGCATGGGGTGGAGAGACTTGATGAACGGAACTTTTTCTCTCTCCCCCAAAATACTAGAACTTGAGGGCATCCAAGGAAACTGATGGGCAGTAGGTTCAGGACAGACAAGAGGAAATACTACTTTACACAGAGTGTGTATCAATGCGGAATTCGCTGCCACAGACTTTAAAAGGGGATTAGATCGATTCATGGAGGATAAGTCTATCGATGGCTGCTAGCCATGGCTGACGGGAGCCGCCACGTTCAGAGGCACTAACCCTCTGAATCCCAGAGCCAGGAAGCGACAACATCAAGGGAAGGCTTGGCCTTTATGCCTTGTTGTTGGCCCTCCAGAGGAACCGGTCAGTTGAGACAGGATGCTGGACTAGAAGGACTATTGGTCTGATCCAGCAGGGCTCTTCTTGATGTTCTTATGGAGGCCTCGGCCTCTCTGCCCTTTTGTTGCCCATCCAGAGTAACTGGTTGGCCACTGTGTGAGACAGGATGCTAGACTAGATGGACCTTCACTGGTCTGACCCAGCAGGGCTCTTCTGATGTTCTTATGAAGGCCTGGGCCTCTCTGCCCGGTTGTTGGCCCTCCAGAGGAACTCGCTGGCAACTGTGTGAGAGAGGGTGCTGGACTAGATGGACCACTGGTCAGATCCAGCAGGGCTATTCTGATGTTCTAATAACAAGCCCTGATCTATTATATCCCCACTCACTTTCTGAAGTTTGGTGAAGGCTCCATGATGGGGGAACCCTGACCCACGAAGCTGAGATTTCCTTGGGCCGCAGCATGAAGAGCTGCCATCGGGAAGGCACAGTGGGGCTGAGGGTGTCCACGGCCAGAGGGAATAGCAAGATGGAATCAAAATAAACACACACATGGGGAAAAATGGAGACGGAACTGAAGCACAACAGAAAATACCAAAATAAAAACTTTATTGAAATGCAAAACAAACAAAAAAACGTTTTTAATGCAGATGGTATAGGAAAATGCAGAACAGAAAGGAGAGACAAAAAAAATGGACCAATGAAACAAGCACATGGAACCGGCCACCTTGAGAAGACCCTCGCTCAGAATTGGCTTCCACGCTGTCATCCCCTTCCCACAGGCGATTAGGCCACTGATTCTTTGGGGCTTACAATCTCCTTTCCCTTCTCCTCCCCATAAGAGACAACCTTTTAAGTTGGCAGGGCTGAGAGAGCTCTCTCGAGGACTGCTCCTGAGAGAACAGCTCTGGGAGAACTTTTAACTGACCCAAGGTCATCCAGCCAGGTGCAAGTGGAGGAGTGGGGAATCAAACCCGGTTCTCCCAGATTAGAGTCCGCACTCCTAACCACTACACTAAACTGGCTTTCGAAAGCTTCGCTCCCTCAAATCTGGTTGGTCTCGAAGGTGCTACTTTACTCGAACGTAACAGCTTGTTATGTTTCCCTAGTGAGAACTGAGATCCTCGGCCTTCTCCCTGTCAGAATGTTTAACTCTCTTGCTGTTGACTCCGCCGTGAATCCAAACAGGGAAGGGGTTCAAGAGCCCCAGGGGGCCTTCCTTAAGGGGCCTGCTACCTTCTCAAATCCCTTCAGCCTCTCATTCGCGACCTGAAGTCGCCGCCACATCCGAAGCTGCCGCGCCCCAGGGTTAATCGCTTTTAGGCCCGCTCACCTCCGAGCCGTAGCGTGTGTGTCTGTGTGCGGAGGGGTAAAGGCAGCAGAGATAAATATTGGAAAGATGAAAACGTCACAGCCGACGGGCGGTTTCAACCGGGGGGGGGGGGGGGGTGAGCCCACAGGAGACTTCTTGTAAACCTGGACAGAACGTTTTAAATGCCTGTGGCCTAAGAATTAATACTGAACGCGACAGTGAAAACCTATCGCCTTTAACGGTGTGCGTTGCCTGCTCATGGGCTAGAAGGGGAAAGAAAATGCAGGCAACTGTCCAGGGAGATAAGGCCTTTCGGGCCGCAGCACAGGGGTGGCGTCTTGCCGACTGGGGCAACTCTCCTTAGGCTGTGCATGGGCGAGGGATTGGGTAGGGGAAGAACAGAACAGAACAGCACTGCTCCGAGGAAACCTGCTAGGATCCGGCCAGCTCATCACGAGAATCTGCCTGATGTGGCAGTGCGAGGTGGAAAACCAAGCTAACACTAGCCTTGAGTTTGTCCTCTGGAGAAGAAGAAGAGATTGGATTTATACCCTGCCCTTCACTCGTAGTCTCAGAGCGGCTTACCATCTCCTTTCCCTTCCCCCTCCCCACAACAGACACCCTGTGGGGTAGGTGGGGCCGAGAGCGCGCTGACAGAAACTGCTCTGAAATAACTTGTGACTGACCCAAGGTCACACCAGGTGGCTGCATGTGGAGGAGTGGGGGAATCAAACCCCGTTCTCCCAGAGCGGAGTCTGTGCTCCTAACCGCTACACCAAACTGGCAAAGGGGCGGGCGGCAACAGAAATGTGGGATTTCTCGTGGGGTGTGTGTGTTTTGTGTGTGAATGAAGAACAATGCAAGAATGTAGGATCTGAGAACAGCCCAGTTGGGCAAATCTCCCTCGATGTGCACCCAGGGCTGTGGTGTCACACCGCGGTGTGGTTGCTGTGGGCAGATCCTAGATCGAGTCCCCTGCACCCTGTCTCCGTGTGAACACCAACTGTCCCTCCAGACAAGTCATCTCCATTGACTTAGACGATCCCCATCGGGAATGGGGAAAGCTGGCTTCCGACAGTGTTTTGGGCAGGACTTGGCCCGTCCAGACACAAGAGAAATGGGCCAGTGACGCTCGAGGACGGAAGACTCGAGGACGGCAGGGCAACGGTGGCCTCCCTCCTCTCGGTGTGCCAGAACTCCACCACAATCCCACACCACAGGGCCCCCGATCCCCTTGGCCTGAAAGGAACCTGCTTCCTCACTGGACGGAAAACACACTGGCTCTGTGAGTCACTCACCGAGGAAGGGGGCCCTGGGCACGCATAACCAGGGGTCATTTCCTGCAGGAGCGCACAGGAGCGGAGCTCCGGCAGTAAAGAGCCCAGGGGGCGGGCACATGTGACAAGCCCCGCCCCCTGCTCCCAGCAGCCCTCAGTCAGAGCAAGAAGCAGCCAGGTAAGGTGCAGAGCCCCCCCCCCCAGCCCAAAACCGTCCAGTGGCACCTTTACGACCAAGTTTTATTTAGGTACAAGCTCTCCCTCCTCTGTGAGGACAGATCTGCACAACCCCCCCAGTGATGTCAGGGGGTGTGGCATATGCAAATGAGTTATGCTAATGAGTTATGCTAATGAGCTCCTGCACCTCTTTTTCTACGAAATGAACCCTGCACATAACCACATGTGGGCTGCATTAAAAAAAAAAAGTTCTGGAAAGCTGTGCTCAGACCGAGCACCGGAGAGGGGGGGGGCTCCTTTCCAGCGTGCCCAAAATCCTTGATTAGGGTCCTCCCGATTTCACGCCCCCCCCCACTGCTTCCCGCTCTGGATTCTCAACCCTCCCCCTCCCTCCCCTTTCAGATTTTCTCCAGGGAGGAGTAGCAGAGGTCCTGCGTGTCCCAGGAGCTCTTGGGCCTGCTCTTCACCGGCAGCTCCACCCGCAGCTGCTTCCAGAACCTTCCCTGGGGGTACCGGGACTTCTCCCCCTTCCACTTAATGACGCGGAGGGCCGCCCTGGCCTGCTGCAGCTCCTTCACCTTGCTCCTCTGGATGGCCTTGTACTGGAGGAGGATGACCCGGATGGTCCCCTGGGAGGCCATGCTCTCCAGGCCCGCCTTGAGCTCCAGCAGGGCCTGGGTGCCCTGCAGGACATAGTTGGGGCTCAGCACCACCAAGAGGCGGCGACTTCTCTGGATGAAGCTGAGGGTCTCGTCCGTAACAACTGGGAGAGAAAACAGACCGGACAGGTTAGGGGAGGGAACGGCACGGCCCTCAAGCCGCCGGGGAAGGAGAGCGCGAGGAACATGAGGAAGAACCTCCGGACAGGGAGAGCGGTCCCTCAGTGGGACGGGCTCTCCTTCTTGGGAGGTTTCCAAACGGAGGCTCGGTGGCCCTCTGACCGCCATGTGGATTCTGTGAACTTGGGCAGATCAGGAGAAGGGAGGGCAGGAGGGGTTGCCTCAGGGCTTGTGGCCAGTGCTCCCTCTAAGCTGTGGAATCTTGTGAGCAAAAATTCTACTATGTGAGCTACTAGCATTAAAGTTGTGAGCGAGCGGTTTGGCTGCTTGGCTGCTGCATGAATTAGCTTGCTCTGGAGCAATACTCCCTCTAAGCTGTGGAGCCTTGTGAGCAAAAATTCTACTTTGTGAGCTTCTGGCATTAAAGTGGTGAGCGAGCGATTTGGCTACTTGTATAAATTAGTTTGCTCTGGAGCCCTCCTTCCTGAGCGAAGACAGAAACGTGTGAGCCAGAGGCTAAAGAACTGTGAGCTAGCTCACACTAGCTCAGCTTAGAGGGAACACTGCTCTGGAGCCACCCTTCCTGAGCTAAGACAAATATGTGTGAGCGAGAGGCTAAAAAACTGGGAGCTAGCTCACACTCACTCAGCTTAGAGGGAACACTGCTTGTGGCCCTTTCTTACAGGCCCAGGGAAATGCTGATCGCCAGTTTGGGGTCAGGAAGCTATTTTCCTCCAGGCCAGTTTGGCCAGGGATCCCGGAGGGTTGTTTTTTGTTCTTGTTGTTGCCTGCCCTCTTCTGGTCATAGAGCAGAGGTCACTGCGGGTGTGAAGGGGGAGGTATGGGTGACTTTCCTGCAGAGTGCAGGGGGTCAGACTAGATGACCCTGGAGATCCCTTCCGACTCTACGATTCCATGATTCTAAGAAGAAGAGTTGGTTTTTATACTCCGCTCTCCTCTACCCGAAGGAGTCTCAAAGCGGCTGACAATCGCCCTCCCTTCCTCTCCCCACAACAGGCCCTTTGCGACCTAGGCGGGGCAGACCTCTCCAAGAAGACCTGAAAAGCCAGGACAGAACTTTCTGTTCACACATTCTCACATTTCAAGTTCCCGGCCCTTAAGACTCCTGGAAATTGTATGGGCCTGGAGACGGGCCATGCAAGACCTCCAGTGGGGCATGCTACGGGGTGCCTGACAAAACTTCTCCCCTTCTCCTTGGGGATATTTCTGTGCCCACCCCCTAACTGCACCCCACACATCCTTTATTCACCTACATAATTTTTCTGTTGGTATTTTTTAAAACATGTGCCTGTGTGTGTGCACCTGGGAGTCATGGTGACCACTGGGGACTGACCCCTACTGGGGGCCTGGAGGATATTCAGAGAGGTGGATGAGTAAAGCCTGCCCCCACCTCCCACCTCTGGTATTCCAAGGAGGTCTCCCCTCCACAGTCCTTGCCAGAGTCGGCCTTGCTTCGCTTCCGAGTTCTGACAAGATTGGGCTTGCCTGAGGCTGTCCAAATCAGGGCACCTACATAATTATTTTTTTTTGACAGACTGAAGTACTCCTTCTGGGGTTAGAAAATAATTTGTTCTACTAGCCCTTCTGGAATTTACACACGCATAGTCGCCCCGGCTATCAATCATACGACGCCCACGTAATATGATTAACTTATTTCATAAACATAATTTCAACAGCCGTTTCCCTGCAGAGTTAAATTTAAGATTTTTAGCCTTCCTATCACAGTTACCTCAGTCTACACAATCATTTAAACCCCCTCCGTCCAATTTAAGAAGAAGAGATTGGATTTATCCCCCGCCCTTCACTACCCAAATGAGTCTCAGAGCGGCTGACAATCTCCTTTCCCTTCCCCCCCCCCACAACAGACACCCTGTGAGGGTAGGTGGGGCTGAGAGAGCTCTGACAGAAACTGCTCTTTTTCAAGAACAGCTCTTGTCAGAACTAGGGCTTGCCCAAGGTCATCCAGCAGGTGCAAGTGGAGGAGTGGGGAATCAAACCCGGTTCTCCCAGATTAGAGTCCGCGCACTTAACCACTACACCAAACTACATCATTTATCTTTCATCTGCCTGTTGTTGCATTAAAATCACCCACCAGTATTGTGCCTGCTTCCAGACAGAGATTACAGATATTTCCAGCCCAATTCCTCCGTAATCTCCATCTTTTGTTCTGTTGCGGCACACCCTGTGGTGAAGAGTCCCCGCAAAAGCTTCACCCACTGGGCATCAGCCCCATTTGTGGATGTTCAATGGATGTTCATTCACCTGTTCTCACTTCAACAGCACTTTCACGCACATTAAATAATGTACTTCCAATGCACTTTGCAACTAGATTTTACTGTGTGAAAGGGCAAAATCCAATTGCAAACCGTCTCCGAAGTGGATTAAAATGGCGTGATTCAGCATGTGCGAAACCGCCTATCTCTAGGGCAGTGGCCGGTTCAGCTCTTCCGCTCGCCTCTTTAGAGAATTATATTTTAACGTTATTTTTTCCAAAACGTTTACGGGCTGCCTTTCTCCTTTGCTTACGACTAAAAAAAATTATTAAAAAAACTGCAATAAAGACAATATAAATATAGCGACAAAAACACATAAAAGGTCTCAACTGAAAAACTTCACGCAGGACTGCCGATAAATAGAAACTAAATCAGTCAAAGGCAGCCCTAAATAAATCTATCTTCAAATGCCGCTTCTATACATGGTAAAGTGCTCGATGCAGGGTAATTTTTTTTATCGGAAATTGCACTTTATCCAGAATTTAAATTTTTATCTCTCAGATATTATGCTTTTACTCCTGTGAAATGCCATTAAAGGAATTCTTTGTGTGTGTACCTCATGAAGATCAACAGTGCCTTCTGATATTTTCGGGGGAGGGGGCGGAGGCATAGAACATAAGAACATAAGAGAAGCCAATGCTGGATCAGGCCAATGGCCCATCTAGTCCAACACTCTGTGTCACACAGTGACCAAAAATATCAGGTGCCTTCAGGAGGTCCACCAGCGAGGCCAAGACACTAGAAGCCCCCTCCCACTGTTGCCCCCCCCCAAGCACCAAGAATACAGAGCATCCCTTGCCCCAGACTGAGAGTTCCTATCTATACCGTGTGGCTAATAGCCATGGATGGACCTCTGCTCCAGATGGTTATCCAATTCCCTCTTGAAGCCGTCCATGCTTGTAGACGTCGCCCCCTCCTGTGGCAGTGAATTCCATGTGTCAATCACTCTTTGGGTGAAGAAGGACTTCCTTTTATCTGTTCTAACCCTACTGCTCAGCAATTTCATGGAGTGCCCACAAGTTCTTGTATTACTTGTATCTTGTAGAGCTGGTTCCTTGGTTTAAGGGTTATTCTTATTTGAAATCGTTGACTCCTGCGGCCCCTGTCCAAGTGCAGTTGCCGGGAATTAATCGCATAAATTTGCCCCCCCCATCAAGCAATTCATCCCACCAGGTCCGCAAATACATCACCAAGTGCCGATGTACTGCGCCGAGCGAGGCACGCAGGAGGCGGCTTGTATTTGGGGAGCGATCTTGCCGAAGTTTGAGTGGGTTTGTGCTTCGGTTTTTGGAGAGTTGCCCTTGGGTAAATTTGGAAAGATGACTAATAAACCTGAAGGATGGTCTCTCTCCATCTGTCCCCGTGTGCCAACAACACCCCCCTGGCTGTCATTTTTTCAGCCTGCCCCCCTCCCTGGCCTGCAAGCTTGGCGTCCGACTGGGGGCTGTGCCTCTGGAGAGGGCCCCCCGAGGACATGGGCACGGCACGCCCTTTTTGGAGAGTTTTAGGAAGCGCTGTGAGACTGTCGCGGAAGAGAAGTTGAGAGCTGTGGGCACGGGGGACTTCCGTGTGGCGTTTTTAACAGTTGTTTTTACTTGCTGTGGTGTGGTTTTAGTGGTTTAGTGGGTAAATGGTAAGCCACCTTGCTCGACACACAAGAAGAAGAGGAGGTGGAGGAGGAGGAGGAGATTGGATTTATACCCCCACCCTTCACTACCCAAAGGAGTCTCAGAGCGGCTTACAAACTCCTTCCCCTTCCCCTCCACACAACAGACACCCTGGGAGGTCGGCGGGGCTGAGAGAGCTCTTGAGAGAAACGGCTCTTTTTCAAGGACAGCTCTGACCAGAACTACGGCTTGTCCATGGTCATCCAGCAGCTGCGAGTGGAGGAGTGGGGAATCCAACCCGGTTCTCCCAGATTAGAATCCGTGCAATTAACCACGACACCAAACTCTTAACCGTGCACTTAACCACTACACCTAAGAAGAAGAAGAGGAGGAGGAGATTGGATTTATACCCCCCACCCTTCACCACCCGAAGGAGTCTCAGAGCGGCTTACAAACTCCTTCCCCTTCCCCTCCACACAACAGACACCCTGGGAGGTAGGCGGGGCTGAGAGAGTTCTTGACAGAAACTGCTCTTTTTCATTCTGACAGAACTATGGCTTGCTCAAGTTCATCCAGCAGCTGCGAGTGGAGGAGTGGGGAATCCAACCCGGTTCTCCCAGATTAGAGTCCATGCACTTAACCACAACACCAAAATGGCTCTCTCTATATTTAATAAAGGGTGGGATAAAAATTGAGTAAATCAAACCGAATCAAAGTAAATAAATACATAAATTACACAAATGGAGGCAACACTATCCCAACTGTCCAGATGTATCCTTGCTTCTCGCCCATCCCCGGCCAAGAAATTAAGGAGAAATGTGGATTAAGAAAACAGAAGAAGAAGAAGAGGAGGAGGAGGAGGAGGAGGAGGAGGAGGAGGAGATTGGATTTACAACCCCGCACTTCACTCCCTGAAGGAGTCTCAGGCTGCGGCCACACACGCCAGTTGAAGCGGAGGGGAAGCGAGGCCATTCCCTCCGGAGTAATTTGAACCGCAGTTGCAAGATCACACATCTCCCTTTGCAGCTGCGGGCTCAGCCCGTCACTGTGTGATCAGATGCCTTTCCGTATGAGGAAAGGTTAAGGCGCTTGGGGCTCTTTAGCTTGGAGAAACGACAACTGAGGGGTGACACGATCGAGGTTTATAAGATTATGCATGGGAAAGAGCAGGTAGAGAAAGAGGTACTTTTCTCCCTTTCTCACAATACAAGAACTCCTTGTGGGCACTCCATGAAATTGCTGAGCGGTCGGGTTAGAACAGATAAAAGGAAGTCCTTCTTCATCCAAAGAGTGATGAACACGTGGAATTCACTGTGGTAGGCTACAAGCATAGATAGCTTCAAGAGGGGACTGGATAAACATCTGGAACAGAGGTCCATGAGTGGCTGTTAGCCACAAGGCGTAGATGGAACACTCTGTCTAGGGCAGTGATGCTCTGTATTCTTGGTGGGCAAGAGTGGGAGGGCTTTTGAAGTTCTGGTCCTGCAGGTGGACCTCCTGATGGCCCCTGGGTTTTGGCCACTGTGTGACACAGAGTTTTGGGCTGGATGGGCCACTGGCCTGATCCAACATTGGCTTCTCTTCTGTTCTTAACGTCAAGCTGAAGTTACCCAGGGGGATGGGTGGGTGCTGCCAACCTGCACTTCCCCAGTAATCAGTGGGTGAAAAAAAGGCACACTTTGACCTCCTTCTATTTGCATTTCCATTCAGCTTCACTGGCAGATGCATGGAAAGGGTGGGGAAATGTTATTGCAACAACAACATCATATCTTTACAGCGACACATTCCTCCGGTAAGGCGGGGGGGGGGGATGCGGGGTGGTCCACGGATCTCCTTGTAGCACAGCTTGGGCCTCCTCGCACTGAAGAACGACATCATTTGGTACTGCTCTAAAACAAGGGCTTCATTATCCATCCCCCCACCCCCCCGGACTATAGAAATCGGAGGAGACTTTTAGTGGGGGAAGGATTTCACGGAGCTCCTTTACCCCCTGCTCTTCACAATCCTTTGGGCAACGATTCTGCCCGCTCGCCTGCAGTCCAGGAGCCCGGGGCTACGCGTACGTTGGGCCACATCCGGCGGATCTCTTCTGCCAAAGGCGGTGCTTTTTTCTCGCCCAGAGAGCTTCCAGCCCACCCCCAGAGGCTCTTGTCCTCTTTCCTGGGAGAAATCTTTGCTGGATCCAAAGCAGACGCCCCAACCGACTAGATGGACAGGGTTGCCAACATTGGGTTGGGAGGTTCCTGGAGATTTGGGGTGGGGGCGGAGCCTGAAGAGGGTGGGGTTTGGGGAGGGGAGGGGCCTCAGCAGGATCCAGTGCCACAAAGTCCATCCTCCAAAGCAGCCATTTTCTCCAGCGTGAATGATCTCTGCCGTCTGGAGATCAGTTGTAATACCAAGAGATCTCCAGGCCCCACAGATGGTTTTGCCTTCGACACAGCAGAGGGGGCAAATTTATGCCTGCCAAGGGCCCAGCCTGCAGCCTCTGCTTGCCTGTATCAAAATGGGGGGGGTTTGTATACCCCGCCCTTTACTACCTGAAGGAGTCTCAGAGCGGCTTACCATCTCCTTTCCCTTCCCTTCCCCACAACAGACACCCTGTGAGGCAGGTGGAGCTGAAAGAGCTCTTTCGAGAACTGCCTCTGAGAGAACAGCTCTGAGAGAACTTGTGACGGACCCAAGGTCACACCAGCAGCTGCCTGTGGACAATGCTCCCTCTAAGCTGTGGAGTCTTGTGAGCAAAAAATTCTACTTTGTGAGCTACTGGCATGAAAGTGGTGAGCGAGCGATTTGGTTGCGGCATAAATCAGTTTGCTCTGGAGACATCCTCCCTGAGCTAAGACAAAAAAGTGTGAACTGGAGGCTAAAATTCTGTGAGCTGGCTCACACTAACTCAGTTTAGAGGGAACACTGGTGGGGAATCATACCTGGTTCTCCCAGATCAGAGTCCGCGCTCCTAAACACTACCCCAAACTTGCCAAGAAACTTTGCGAAAAAGCATTCAAGCTGCCATTCCCACAGAAAAGCACTGGTGCAGGTGAGCGTCCTTCCAAAGCACCATGTTTTAAGTCAGGATTTATTCATTCGCAAGTCGCAGGCAGGCTCTCAGCAGTCGGCTAATGAATTCAAAGCCGGTCTGAAGGGCTGTCTTCGCTCTCTACTCTCCAAAAGAGAGGAGAACCCGTAGTTGCTCCAAATGGGAAAACGCTCCCCCTAGAGGGACGGGAGTGGGGACACGGATTGGCTTTGATGGATTCCTTGGCTGTGGCCCCTGTCGGCAAAAAGGCAGGATGCTCCCGCGGCCGAAGCTTGCTTTCCGAGGACAGCTCTTCCCTCTCTCTAGGAAAGAAGACTCGATGCTCTTCAGGAAGGCAGACAGGCGCTGACAGCAATTTCATGGCTTGCCACGCTTCCCACGGAAGCAGATTAGTCCGCTTGAGCTTGAAAATGGGAGCACGGCACGTGGCCCTCTTGGAAAGAAACCACTTGACTGCTGGAGGCGGTGCTCGTCCGGGTAGGGGGGGGGGAGGAAGAACCGGGAGGCACAGCAGCAGGGGAGTGCGACCCTCAGCCTGGGAAAGCCCCGGGAGCGAAGAGGCATTCAGGGTTTTGACAAACCGCGATCTAAAAGGCTGGTCCTAGCTCTCCTGCAAGGTGACCAACCTCCAGGTGGTGGGCCCCAGAGATCTCCCAGAATTACAACTCATCTCCAGACGACAGAGATCAACTCCCCTGGAGAAAATAGGCCACTTGGGAGGGTGGACCCTGGGGCAGGGGTGTCAAACGTGCGGCCCGGGGGCCGAATCAGGCCCCTCAGGGCTTTCCCTATGAGGAAAGGTTAAAGCGCTTGGGGCTCTTTAGCTTGGAGAAACGACAGCTGAGGGGTGACATGATTGAGGTTTATAAGATTATGCATGGGATAGAGCAGGTAGAGAAAGGGGTACTTTTCTCCCTTTCTCACAATACAAGAACTCGTGGGCACTCCATGAAACTGCAGAGCGGTCGGGTTAGAACGGATAAAAGGAAGTACTTCTTCACCCAAAGAGTGATTAACACATGGAATTCACTGCCACAGGAGGTGGCGGTGGCTACAAGCACGGATGGCTTCAAGAGGAAATTGGATAAACATCTGGAGCAGAGGTCCAGGGCCGGCTCACTCACTAGGCGAACTAGACATTCGCCTAGGATGCGCTGGCCCTTAGGGCACCAAACTGCACCTGCCCCCCCCCTCCCGCAGCCAAAAGCCCTGCATGATCTCCCTGACTGGGTGGCAGCCGCTGCCGCCTCTTTCTCCCCCCGACCACGGCAAGTGCGCCCAGAAGCGCTGGAGAGGTCCATCAGTGGCTATTATCCATAAGGTATAGATAAGAACTCACAGGCTGGGTCAAGTGATGCTCTCTATTCTTGGTGCTTGGGGGGGGGCAACAGTGGGAGGGCTTCTGGAGTCCTGGCCCCTCTGCTGGACCTCCTGAGGGCACCTGGTATTTTTGGCCACTGTGTGACAGGATGTTGGACTGGATGGGCCATTGGCCTGATCCAACATGGCTTCACTTATGTTCTTATGTCTGGGGCCAGTGATGCTCTGTATTCTTGGTGCTTGGGGGGGGGGCAACAGTGGGAGGGCTTCTAGTGTCCTAGCCCCACTGCTGGACCTCCTGAGGGCACCTGGTATTTTTGGCCACTGTGTGACAGGATGTTGGACTGGATGGGTCACTGGCCTGATCCAACACTGGCTTCTCTTGTGTTCTTATGTAGAAACGTTGGGGGGGGGGGGGTTTCACAGCCACCAGGAGTCAAGGAAAAGCTTCCAAGTTAGGCCAGAGGGTGGGAACGTCACAGCCAGGGATCCGTCGGAGGCATGCAAGGATACAGTACAACTCGTCCGTCTTCTCAGCTCGTCTAAAATAGCAGCGGAGCAGAAGGAGCCAAGCAAAAGCACAGGGAGGTGCTTCCCGTCTGTTAGCAGACATCTGTGACTAAACCCAGAAGACGAGGCAGACTTGGCTGGAAACCACCCGTGGCTGGGCTCCCCCATCTCTCGGCCCAGCGTGGCGGGGAGCGCCTTCGCCAGTGCTCCCTCTAAGCTGTGGAGTCTTGTGAGCAAAAATTCTACTTTGTGAGCTCCTGGCATTGAAGTTGTGAGCAGGCAGGTGATTCGGCTATTGCATAAATGAGTTTGCTCTGGACTGGAGCCACATCCTTCCTGAGCTAAGACAAAAATGTGTCAGCCGGAGGGTAAAAAACTGTGAGCTAGCTCACACTCACTCAGCTTAGAGGGAACACTGGCCATCGCCCATTCCTTACTGAGTCATGGGGTCAGGACCGCGGCAGCCGTCAAATGTCACTCTGGAGCCGAGCCCACCCCACCCTCCCATCGGGCACAGCTGCTTTGCTGCTGAGGTCAAGCCAGGTCCCTTTGCTCCCCGGCACAAGGAGTCGGTGAGAAACCCTCACCTTTATTTGTGCAGACGTTTCCCTGTTCCCAGAAGCCGACCTTGGAGACTGAGGGCATGTCTCAGTCAAAGCAGAGACGCAAGGGTAGCCCAAAGCTGAATCGCTGTCACATCTCGTGTACGCATCAGCAGACAGGAGTGGAAAGGCCAGTCTAGGTTTTTGTTAAGAACATAAGAGACGCCAACGTTGGATCAGGCCAAAGGCCCATTCAGTCCAACACTCTGTATCACACAGTGGCCAAAAATACCAGGTGCCATCAGGAGGTCCACCAGTGGGGCCAGGACACTAGAAGCCCTCCCACTGTTGCCGCCCCCCAAGCACCAAGAATGCAGAGTATAAGAACATAAGAACATAAGAGACGCCAATGTTGGATCAGGCCAATGGCCCATCCAGTCTAACACTCTGTGTCACACAGTGGCCAGAAATACCAGTGCCATCAGGAGGTCCACCAGTGGGGCCAGGACACCAGAAGCCCTCCCACTGTTGCCCTCCCCCCAAACACCAAGAATACAGAGCATCACTTGCCCCAGACCGAGAGTTCCTATCTATACCTTGTGGCTAATAGCCGCCGATGGACCTCTGCTCCATATGTTGATCCAGTTCTTTCTTGTAAGAACGTAAGAGAAGCCAATGTTGGATCAGGCCAGTGGCCCATCCAGTCCAACACTCTGTGTCACACAGTGGCCAGAAATACCAGGTGCCATCAGGAGGTCCACCAGTGGGGCCAGGACACCAGGAGCCCTCCCACTGTTGCCCTCCCCCCCAAGGACCAAGAACACAGAGCATCCCTTGCCACAGACTGAGAGTTCCTATCTAAACCTTGTGGCTAATCGCCACTGATGGACCTCTGCTCCATATGCTTATCTAATTCCCTCTCATAAGAACATAAGAGAAGCCAATGTTGGATCAGGACAGTGGCCCATCCAGTCCAACACTCCGTCACACAGTGGCCAAAAACACCTGGGGCCATCAGGAGGTCCACCAGTGGGGGCAGGAAACTAGAAGCCCTCCCACTGTTGCCGCCGCCCCCCCCAGCACCAAGAATGCAGAGTATAAGAACATAAGAACATAAGAGACACCAAAGTTGGATCAGGCCAATGGCCCATCCAGTCTAACACTCTGTGTCACACAGTGGCCAGAAATACCAGTGCCATCAGGAGGTCCACCAGTGGGGCCAGGACACCAGAAGCCCTCCCACTGTTGCCCCCCCCAAGCACCAAGAAGACAGAGCATCACTTGCCCCAGAGCCCCTATCTATACCTTGTGGCTAATAGCCACTGATGGACCTCTGCTCCATATGCTTATCTAATTCCCTCTTGAAGCCATCCATGCTTGTAGCCGCCGCCACCTCCTGTGGCAGTGAATTCCATGTGTGAATTGTTGCGTGTCGCACTGACTGCACGACATGGCCTGTATTGGCTGATCCGTCATTGAGGTGGGGGTTGGACCAGATGGCCTGTGTGGTCCCTTCCAGCTCTGGGATTCTGGGATTCTAGGATTCTAGAAACCCGTCTCTGGTCCTCACGAAGGTGGGGAAAGAGCTTTGCAAGAAGCACTCCTGGAACACCCCGAGCCCTCAAATCACTCCTCTCCAATGCTCCCTCTAAGCTGTGGAGCCTTGTGAGCAAAAATGCTACTTGGTGAGCTGCTGGCATTAAAGTTGTGAGCAAGCAAATTGGCTCCTGCATAAATGAGTTTGCTCTGGAGCCGTCCTTCCTGAGCGAAGGCAAAAATATGGGAGCCGGAGGCTAAAGAACTGTGAGCTGGCTCACAGTAAACTCAGCTTAGAGGGAACACTGCTCCTCTCCATGCTGCACCTCGCCAGATCCTTGTAGCTCCCCACCCACAAGAAAACCATGGATCACTCTCCTCTGTCCCACATCATCATCTGCGTTACTTATTAAGAGGAAATGGGGCGGGGGGGGGGCAGGGTCGGAGCGTAAAACAAACCTGCAAGTTAACTATTATAGATATAAGCCGTTCAGTAGGCATTGGCTGCAATACCCCAGAGGAGAAGAGATACAAAGGAAGTTAAAATTATAGATAGATTTATCCTGGTGGACCATCGGGCTTGAGGAAGAATACGGTGAAAATGGAAAATGTACATTGTTTGCCTGAACTGAGGAGTCTGCAAACTTTCCATGAAGATAGTTCCGAAGAGTAGCCACGCTGGTCGGCAGAAAAAGAGCTCAGTTCAAGTCCAGTGGCAAGAAGGAGGAGGAGGAGGAGGTGAAGATGATGAAGCAGCTGGGGCACCTTCCGTATGAGGAAAGGCTGAAGAGTCTGGGACTTTTCAGTTTAGAAAAGCGATGACCAAAAGGGGGTGATGATCAAGGTTTCTGAAATGATGCATGGGGCGGAGAGAGTTGACAAAGAGGACTTTGCCTCCTTCTCCCCAAAGACTGGAACTCGAGGGCATCCAATGAAGCTGATGGGCAGTAGGTTCAGGAGAGACAAAGGGAAGTACTGCTTTGCACAGAGAGTGATTCAAACGTGGAATCCGCTGCCAGAGGATGTAGTGATGGCCACAGGAATAAACAGCTTTAAAAGTGGATAAGACAGATTCACAGAGGATAAGTCTATCAATGGCTAGTAGCCATGGTGACTGAGGGGAACCTAGAATCACAGTTGGAAGGGGCCATACAGGCCATCTAGTCCAACCCCCTGCCCACTGCAGGACCAGCCTAAAGCATCTCTGACACATATTCGTCCAGCCTCTTCTTGAAAGCTGTCAGTGAAGGGGAGCCAACCACCTCCCTGGGTTCTACCTGTGAACCACCCTGACCATTCAGAGGCACTAGACCTCTGAATCCCAGAACCAGGAGGCAAGATCAGGGGAAGGCCTCGACCTCCCCGCCCTGTTGCTGGCCCTCCAGGGGGACTGGCTGGCCCCTGTGTGAGACGGGAGGCTGGACTAGAGGGACCCTCCCTGGTCTGACCCAGCAGGGCTCTTCTGACGTTCTTATCAGGGGAAGGCCTCGGCCTCTCTGCCCTGTTGTTGGCCCTCCAGAGGAACTGGCTGGCTACTGTGTGGGACGGGATGCTGGAGTAGATGGACCCTCACTGGTCTGACCCAGTAGGACTCCTTATCAGGGGAAGGCCTCGGCCTCTCTGTCCTGTTGTTGGCTCTCCAGAGGAACTGGTTGGCCACTGTATGAGACGGGATGCTGGACTAGATGGACCCTCACTGGTCTGACCCAGCAGGGCTCTTCTGGTGTTCTTATAAAGGCCTCAGCCTCTGTGCCCTGTTGTTGGCCTTCCAGAGGAACTGGCTGGCCACTGTGTGAGGCAGGAGGCTGGACAAGATGGACCCTCAAAGCTCTGACACATCTGACAAAGGAAGCACGAAATCTCGAAAGCTCAGAGTCCCGGAATCTTCTTGGTCTCTCAGGTGCACCTGGACTTGAATCCAGCGCTTCTACCGCAGACCCACATGGCTCCCCTCTGGAAATATCTTTATGGAACGTTTGCAGGCTCCTGCACTAACTTCAGGCAATTAAAACATGCCATTTTACTCAGAAGAATCCACAACCGGAGGAAGAAAACCAGGCCTCCCCACCCACCCACCCCGCAAAAGCTGTGTCGGAGAGGACGAGAGAAGTTAAATCTGGATCGGCACGTCAGTCGTTCTGGCTCGAACTGCACAAGGCAGGAAGGCCTGCCGGGCAAGCAGATGCCGTCTTTGCCACAGTTGCTTCTGGGCACGAAAAATAAGCGCTTGCAGCGTGTCTCTGGCCCGAGGCTGTCTCAGAACAAGAGCAAAACCTGGAAGGCTGAAGCATCCGACACCCAACTCCACCTCCCTCTCCATCCCTCGCCCTTCCCCCGTCCCGCCACTGTGGTCCACCAACCAGCACATGGGAAGGTCGGAGGGAACAGGTGAAAAAGTACAACGTTAAGAGTTCAGTGGCACCGTCAAGACCCACAAAGTTTAATTCTGGGTATAAGCTTCCGTGTGCATGCAAAAAGGTTTAATTCTGGGTATAAGCTTCCGTGTGCATGCAACCAGGTTTAATTCCGGGTATAAGCTTCCGTGTGCATGCAACCAGGTTTAATTCTGGGTATAAGCTTCCGTGTGCATGCAACCAGGTTTAATTCCGGGTATAAGCTCCCGTGTGCATGCAACCAGGTTTAATTCTGGGTATAAGCTTCTGTGTGCATGCAACCAGGTTTAATTCCGGGTATAAGTTCCCGTGTGCATGCAACCAGGTTTAATTCTGGGTATAAGCTTCCGTGTGCATGCAGCCAGGTTTAATTCCGGGTATAAGCTTCTGTGTGCATGCAACCAGGTTTAATTCTGGGTATAAGCTTCCGTGTGCATGCAACCAGGTTTAATTCTGGGTATAAGCTTCCGTGTGCATGCAACCAGGTTTAATTCTGGGTACAAGCTTCCATATGCATGCAACCAAGTTTAATTCCAGGTATAAGCTTCCGTGTGCATGCAACCAAGTTCAATTCTGGGTATAAGCTTCCGTGTGCATGCAACCAAGTTTAATTCCGGGTATAAGCTTCCGTGTGCATGCAACCAGGTTTAATTCCGGGTATAAGCTTCCGTGTGCATGCAACCAAGTTTAATTCCGGGTATAAGCTTCCGTGTGCATGCAACCAAGTTTAATTGTGGGTATAAGCTGCCGATGTGTGCATGCAATAAAGTTCAATTCTGGGTATAAGCTGCCGATGTGTGCATGCACATGTCTGAAGAGGTGTGTGTGCACACGAAAGAATTCTGGGCATAAGCTTCCGATGTGTGCATGCACACTTCTTCAGAAACGTGCATGCACACGAAAGCTTACATCCAGATTAAAACTTTGTTGGTCTCAAAGGTGCCCGCTGGACTCAAACGCTGTCCTACTGCTTCAGACCAATGCGGCCGCCCCACCTGAATCTCTCTTCATGGCGAAAAGGTGATGCTCGCAGTTTGGCCCATGTAGCGGACCAGGGACAAACACCGGGGCCCGGGGATGGGGCATGCTGGCCAGCCCCACTCCACATGGCCTGCAAAGCTGCAACATCTCCGTGTTGTGGCGATCAGTGCCAGTTCCAGGCCATAAGGGGCCCGGAGCTTACAGCACAGAGCCCCCACATGCTCCCTTTCCCACCCCCTTACCTGACTGTGCACCCTTCCCCTGTTTGCAAGCCCTCTCACCCCCTTTGTGGACAAGCCTGAAGGCAGCCCGACCCGAATCAGCTGTGCTCAGTTATTCTGTTCTCCGTGAGCGACAGAGGCAAGCACAGGACTGCAGCCCGTGGGGTTTACTGGACCAACCAGGATCCGGAGCACTTGGACACAAAGCTTGCTGTGTGAACTCGGGACCTTCTTCCTGAGCCCCGCCTCCCTCGCAAGGATGGACGTGAGGACAAAATAGGAGGAAAATGACTTGGACGTCAGTCAAAGCTCTTTGGAAGAAGGGAGGGGTTCCAACCAAGGCTCCCTCTAAGCTGTGGAGTCTTGTGAGCAAAAATTCTACTTTGTGAGCTACCGGCATTAAAGCTGTGAGCAGGCGATTTGGCTACTGCGTCAATTAGTTTGCTCTGGAGCCCCATCCTTCCTGAGCGAAGGCAAAAAATGTGTGAGCCGGGGGCTAAAAAACGGTGAGCTAGCTCACACTCACTCAGCTTAGAGGGAACACTGGTTCCAACAGAGAGCCCTCCAAGACCTCCTTCTGTACCAAGATGGTTTGAAGAGGGGGAGGGAGCGGACAGAATGCCCCTTTCGTGCACCTCCATGAGGCCAGAACTGCTGGGTTTGCGTTCCGCAGCACCAACCAGGTTTTCGGGATAGGAGCTTCCAAAGGGCAAAGCTCCCTTCATCAGATACAAACAGGAATGGAGATCCCTAAGTTCTTATATGTGACTGACCCAGCGTCACCCAGCAAACTACACATGGCAGAGTGGGCATTCGAACCTGGGTCTCCCAGACCCTAGTCCAACTCTTTACCCACCACACCACACGAGCTCAATAAGCTCCCGTCCTCAGACACAAAGGGAGCTCTGACGCTCCAAACTTAATACCTTGAGGCTTTTATTGGCCTCTAAGGCGCCGCTGGATTCAGATCTCGCTGCTCTACTACAGACCAACAAAGCAACCGATGTTTTGCCAGGGCACACTTCAAAAACGACTGGATGCAAAGGTAGGCAAGCCCGACCCATCAACCACTCCTCGCTAGGCGTTGCCAAGGGCATCTTGTCATGCAAGGGAGAGAGAGGCGCCGCCGACTCAAATCCCCTCTTCGGCCCAGCAGGCAGGAAGAAGAGACTGGATTTATACCCCACCCTTCACTACCCGAAGGAGTCTCAGAGCGGCTTACGATCTCCTCTCCCTCCCCCTCCCCACAACGGGCACCCTGTGGGGTAGGTGGGGCTGAGAGAGCTCTCTCTCGAGGACTGCTCCTGAGAGAGCAGCTCTGAGAGAGCTGTTACTGATCCAAGGTCACACCAGCAGCTGCATGTGGAGGAGTGGGGGATCAAACCCGGTCCGCCCAGATTAGTGTCCGCGCTCTTAACCACTACACCAATCTGGCAGGGTCTGCCCTACAAACCCTCTTTGCACCTGGCTCCACCCCTCAGACCCTCCTGAGAGAACAGCTCTGAGACAGCGGTGACTGACCCAAGGTCACCCAGCAGCTGCACGCGGAGGAGTGGGGAATCAAACTCGGTTCTCCCAGGTTAGAGTCCACGCTCCTAACTACTACACCAAACTGGAGTCGTCCATGTGTACCAGCATGTCCATCACCTCATCAAGCAATGACTTGCTGGCAGGAATGGGCCAGTGCAAATGCGATCTCAGCAGGGTTTCTGTACTGCCACAAGGGCAACCGAGTTAGCAACCGCTCATCAAGTGAGCAAGACAGACGTGTGCGTCTGTGACCTCGGGATTCAATCAGGATTCACCTACTTCCGTGCAGCCGAAACCCAAAGCGAAAGCCCCAACTGCAGACTGAGAATCGGGGATACGTAAAGAGTAACAGGGACGGCTTTCTGATTAAACTGAAACGGCTTGTAATGGACGGAGCCCAAGTCGTTTCCCACAGAGGCCAGACTGGAGCGTGCGTTCGCGCGCGCACGCGTGCGTGTGAGGGGCGCGTTAGAGAGCGCAGGAGGCCGCTGCCGCCACCAGCCTGAGATACTCACTTCCGCCAGGGAGGCTGTCTCTGTCGAAAATGCACAGCTTGTAGCCAAACTCGTTTTCCAGGACTCCGCGCAGCGTCAGCAGCACAAACTCTTCCTCCTCAGCGTTCCTCGCGTAGGACACGTAAATGTCAAACTCCTTCCCGTCTGACGGCCCCAGTTGGAGAGAACCACAGAGAAGAACAACAATAATAATATTTTTTTTTAAAAAAAAAAGAGAACACGCTGAAGTTAGGGAAGTACACTGGGTTCCCGCCCCCGCCCCCGTCACTGTCCCTGCTTGCTGGTTGTATTACGGAGCCTTAAGCAGACGACGCATCCCGTGCTATGTGGTCCCCAGTCTGCGGAACGTCAAAAAGCACTCTGTCCTCTTTAAGAGGCACTCCGTGGCCATACAGGGAAGGCCAGCTAAGCCTGTCTGGTTGCTGGGGCAACCCCACGGCCTGAAATTGAAAACTTTCGGCCTCGAAGGAAGCGTTCCACCGATGTGGGAGAGAAATGGAACCAGGGGAGGTGGGAGATGAACGGCCAAGCTTGCCAGCTCTGCACTCTCCAATTACTCCCGAGCCGGAAGGACAGGCGATTAGGTTGGCTTCTGCGTCTTCTGCTCCAGTTTAGGTCAAGAGTATTTATTAGTGACACGCTCAAATGTATTGCATTTTACGGAGGTATCTCTTAAACGGCAGATGTTAATTTGACAGCAGAATTTAATACTGGGCGCTTCTCCAGGTGGCTTTGGGCAGAGGGACCTTCTAAGCGCAGGTCTGCCGAGGTATTCGAGGAGATAAGGAATCGACGTAATGAAATGTACAATCATCCAAAATAGCATATTTTTTTAAAAGGAACACAGCAGCATTTAGCTATTAAAAGCCATTTTAGAAGCTGTATCAGGGAAGAAGAAGAAGAAGAAGGAGGAGGAGGAAGAGGAGGAGGAGGAGGAGGAAGAGGAAGAGGAAGAGGAAGAGGAGGAAAGATTGGATTTATATCCTGCTCTTTACTACCCGGAGGAGCCTCAGAGCGGCTTACAATTCTCCTTTCCCTGCCCCTCCCCACAACAGACACCCTGTGAGGTAAGTGGGGCTGGGAGAGCTCTTTCCAGAACTGCTCGTGAGAGAACAGCTCTGAAAGAACTTGTAACTGACCCAATGTCACACCAGCAGCTACATGTGGAGGAGTGGGGAATCAAACCTGGTTCTCCAGATTAGAGTTCACCGCTCTTAGCCGCTACACCAAACTGGCTGTCCAGGGTCTGCCCTACAAACCCCTCTTTGCACCTGGCTCCATCCCCAGACCCTCTCCGGAGCATGGTTTCTTATTGGATCCAAGAAGAAATTTGGGAGAATTTACTCTAATAGGATTTATAACCTACCCCAGTCCAGGGAGACCCCCAGTAGAAGGGCCATGCTAACATTTTAGGTGCCGGACGGAAGGAACACACCTCCAAATGGCTACGCCCACACAGGCTGAAAACGATAATAGAAGAAGAAGAGGAGGAGGAGGAGGAAGAAGAAGAAGAGGAGGAGGAGACTGGATTCATACCCCGCCCTTCACTACCCAAAGGAGTCTCAGAGCAGCTCACAAACTCCTTTCCCTCCCCCTCCCCACAACAGACACCCTGTGAGGTTGGCGGGGCTGAGAGAGCTCTGACAGAAATGGCTCTTTTTCAAGGACAGCTCTGACAGAACTATGGCTTGCCCAAGGTCATCCAGCAGCTGCAAGTGGAGGCAGAAGAAGTAGAAGAAGAGATTGGATTTCTACCCCGCCTTTCACTACCAAGGGGGTCTCAGAGCGGCTTACAATCTCCTTTCCCTTCCCCTCCCCACAACAGGCAAACTGTGAGGTAGGTGGGCTTGAGAGAGCTCTGAGAGAAACTGCTCTTTTTCAAGAACAGCTCTTATCAGAACTAGGGCTTCCCCAAGGTCATCCAGCCAGGTGCAAGTGGAGGAGTGGGGAATCAAACCCAGTTCTCCCAGATTAGAGTCCGCGCCCTTAACCACCACACCAACCTGGCTTGTCCGAGATGCCGGGATGAGCAGAGGAGGTCCAGGCTGGGATCGGGTGGGTCTGTTCTGCTAACGGTGGTGCATTTCTCCAGCACAAGGGGACCTTGCTTGATTCAAAATATCCAAGAGCTACCGATCCGCTCCTGAGCCCAATTCAAGGCGTTGGTTTTGACTTTTAAAGCCCTGCATGGCTTGGGACTGGATTACCTGAAGGACTGTCTTCCCTGCCTGGGAATTAAGATCAAGGGAGATGATCTCCTGACTGTCCCATCAATCAAAGAGGCACAGGAGACAGAGCCTTTTCAGTGGCAGCCCCGCAATTCTGAAACAACCTCCCCAGGGAGGTTCGCCTGCCCCCCTTACTTTTGATCTTTAAGAGGCAGCTGAAGATGGTTTGATTTAGAACTGCATTTGACTGATATAGGACTGAGGAGAGGTCTATCAACGGCTACTAGCCATGGTGACTAAGGGGAACCACCACATTCAGAGGCAGTCAACCTCTGAACGCCAGAGCCAGAAGGCAACATCAGGGGAAGGCCCTGGGCTCTATGCCCTGTTGTTGGTCCTCCATAATAACCAATTTGGCAAACTGTGAAACAGAATGCTAGACTAGATGGACCACTGGTCTGATCCAGCAGGGCTCTTCTGATGTCCTTATGAAGACCTCAGCCTCTATGGCCTGTTGTTGGCCCTCCAGAGGAACTGGGTGGCCACTGTGTGAGACGAGATGCTGGACTAGATGGACCCTCACTGGTCTGATCCCGCAGGGCTTTTCTGATGTTCTTATCAGGAGAAGGCCTCAGCCTCTCTGCCCTGTTGTTGCCCATCCAGAGGAACTGGTTGGCCGCTGTGTGAGACAAGATGCTGGACTAGATGGACCCTCACTGGTCTGATCCCGCAGGGCTTTTCTGATGTTCTTATCAGGAGAAGGCCTCAGCCTCTCTGCCCTGTTGTTGCCCATCCAGAGGAACTGGTTGGCCGCTGTGTGAGACAAGATGCTGGACTAGATGGACCCTCACTGGTCTGATCCCGCAGGGCTTTTCTGATGTTCTTATCAGGAGAAGGCCTCAGCCTCTCTGCCCTGTTGTTGCCCATCCAGAGGAACTGGTTGGCCTCTATGTGAGACAAGATACTGGATGTACCAGTGACATGATCCAGCAGGGCTCTTCTGATGTTCTTATGGAGGCCTCGGTCTCTCTGTTGTTGGCCCTCCAGAGGAACTGGTTGGCCTCTATGTGAGACAGGAGGCTGGACTAGATGGACCAGTGACATGATCCAGCAGAGCTCTTCTTATGTTCTTATTGGCAGTCCTAATGGGAGTTTTTAACTTGTGGTTTCTTATGTGTTTGTTTATAATAGTTTATCGATATTGTAGGCATCCTTGAGTGCCGCAAGGTAGAAAGGTGGCTATTAAACGTTTAAAATAAATATGTAAAATAGAGCAGCAAGCAATACTCGTGGAGGAGAACATGCAAGCCATTTCCCTTCCGCATGCCCTCCCCGCCACCCCCACCGGCAAAAGAGACCGAAAGTTCAATACATTTTTAAAGCCACGCCCAGGGAGGGCAGCGCTGCAAGGCCAGGGAAGCAGAAGCCCCGATTTCCCCCCCTCACCCCTTACCTAGAATGGTTTCATCCGTCCCAAAGTGAGCCCGGTAGAAGAGCACCATCTCCAGCCAGTAGACGTGGTAGACCACCGTCAGGATGACGACGAGAAAGACGGTCGCTCCCAAGCCACAGGCCAGCTCAACGGTGTATCTCGGAACTGGAACTGGGGACAAAAAATCAAGACAGGGAGGTTCGTAACGGACTGTGGCAGAGTGCTAAACCTGTTTAATGGGGGGAAGGAGGCCTTCTCCGGGTTGAATGCCACCGGAGGGAACGCTGAAGAGAAAACACTGCCCCGGCTCCTTCGTGCTGACGTAGAACCAGGGTGCTAAGCGACAGAATCAGAGCAGCCCTGCTGGATCAGACTACTGGTCCATCTAGACCAGCATCCTGTTTCCCACAATGACAACAGTCCTCCTCTACTGACTGTTCCCCATCATCTGTCAATCAGGAGCCTTCTGCCTCTGAACCCAAAGGCCCCATTAGGCCATCACATCATAAGAGCCCTGCTGGATGAGACCAGTGAGGGTCCATCTAGTCCAGCATCCCGTCTCACGCAGTGGCCAGCCAGTGGCCAGCCAGGACCAACAACAGGGCACAGAGGCCGAGGCCTTCTTAAGAACCTCAGAAGAGCCCTGCTGGATCAGACCAATAGTCCATCCAGTCCAGCATCCCAACTTATCCAGAGGCAAACCAGTTCCTCTCGAGGGCCAACAACAGGGCATAGAAGCCGAGGCCTTCCTAAGAACATCAGAAGAGCCCTGCTGGATCAGACCAGTGAAGGTCTATCTAGTCCAGCCTCCTGTCTCACGCAGAGGCCAACCAGTTCCTCTGGAGGGCCAACAACAGGGCAGAGAGGCCAAGGCCTTCATAAGAACATCAGAAGAGCCCTGCTGGATCAGACCAGTGAAGGTCCATCTAGTCCAGCCTCCTGTCTCACGCAGAGGCCAACCAGTTCCTCTGGAGAGCCAACAACAGGGCAGAGGGGCCAAGGTCTTCATAAGGACATCAGAAGAGCCCTGCTGGATCAGACCACTGAGGGTCCACATAGTCCAGAGTCCTGTTTCAAGTCCAGCAACTGTTCTCCTGTTGTTGCTGACCGTATCTGTGACACACTGCTGGGGATGCCCCCTACCTTGCAACTTGACGATGGCTTGCCTATATGCTTCACCCTTGGGGTTGTGGGCATAGCAGGTGTAGTTCCGCTTCAGGTCCTCCTCTGTGGCTTTCGGCACAATCAGAGTCTTTTCAATATCCAAGTTTTCCACGGCATCGTACGTCTTACTGAAGAAGGCCAAGAAAACAAAAGATATTGGGCAACAGAAAACTTTTAATCTGATCGAGGCTCTGTATTCCCATATTTTCTTTTCTGGGTAGCCACTGACTTGAAAAGACCATTGCCATGGATGATCCTGCCAATGTGCATTTTGCTAAATAGGCCAGAAACCAGCGACCAACTACTTTGCATTCACTGTGGGCCCAATTCACCAAGAAGCCCTCCTGTACGAGCCCCTTGGAAATACACCGTAGCTGCCCCAGGTCAAGATAAAGGCATCATACACATGTAGATTGGTACACGTGATGATCAGACGTTCAGGTTTTCAGAAACATGAAGCCTATTGCAGCTTGTAGGTGGGCGGACATGCAGGGGAAAACCCATTTGCACATTATGCATGTAGGCCGCATATTGCTTCTTAAATGGAAATGCTCCAGCGTTAAGAATTTTGCAACATGGCCTGGTATCATGAGCTTCCTTTTTGAAGCGTGCTTAGAAGAAGAGGAGGAGGAGGAGGAGGAGATTGGATTTATACTCCACCCTTCATTCGGTGTCTCAGAGCGGCTTACAAACTCCTTTCCCTTCCCCTCCCCACAACAGACACACCCTGTGAGGTAGGCGGGGCTGAGAGAGCTCTGACAGAAACTGCTCTTTTTCAAGAACAGCTCTTGCCAGAACTATGGCTTGCCCAAGGTCATCCAGCAGCTGCGAGTGGAGGAGTGGGGAATCAAACCCGGTTCTCCCAGATTAGAGTCCGCGCACTTAACCACCACACCAAACTGACCCTTTTTAAGTGGCTATGATCAGATTAATTTAGCATAATTCAAAATCAATTAATAATAGCATTCCATTTTACATTCTACCACCCAGTAGCATTGTCCCCAAGTGCTGAAGAAGAGTTGGTTTTTATACCCCTCTTCTCTCTCCCTGAAGGAGTCTCAAAGCAGCTTACAATCACCTCTCCTTCCTCTCCCCACAACAGGCACCTTGTGAGGCAGGTGGGGCGGAGGAGCTCTGAGAGAACTTGTGAATGACCCAAGGTCACCCAGCAGGCTTCACGTGGAGTAGGAGTGGGGGGGGTCAAACCTGGTTCTCCAGATAAGAGTCCACCACTCTTAACCACTACACCACGCAGGCTCTCTAACTTGCTAACTCCTTCACATGGGGCTTCAACAATCCCCAGGCCTAGGATCACCCTGACACTTAGGAATTTACATATCATTTTCCGCTTGTATGTGGCTTGGCCCTTTAGAAGCCTGTGACATCTCCTAAAGGTTTAAAAATGAATCTGTCCAGTCCCAAGTCAGACCTCTGTCAGAGCCAGTTTGGTGTAGTGGTTAAGTGTGCGGACTCTAATCTGGGAGAACTGGGTTTGATTCCTCACTCCTCCACATGCAGCTGCTGGTGTGCCCTTGGGTCAGTCACAAGTTCTCTCAGAGCTGTTCTCTCACAGACAGTCCTCGAAAGAGCTCTCCCAGCCCCACCTAACCTCACAGGGTGTCTGTTGTGGGGAGGGGAAGGGAAAGGAGATGGTAAGCCACTCTGAGACTCCTTCGGGTAGTGAAGGGCAGGGTATAAATCCAATCTCTTCTTCTTCTCCTTAACTAGAGATGCCCCAAGGGACTGAACCCAGGACCTTTGGCATAAGAACATCAGAAGAGCCCTGCTGGATCAGACCAGTGAGGGTCCATCTAGTCCAGCCTCCCGTCTCACACAGTGGCCAACCAGTTCCTGTGGAGGGCCAACAACAGGGCAGAGAGGCTGAGGCCTTTGTAAGAACACCAGAAGAGTCCTGCTGGATTAGACCAGTGAGGGTCCATCTAGTCCAGCCTCCTGTCTCACACAATGGCCAACCCGTTTCTCTGCAGGCCTAACAACAAGGCATAGAGGCGTACCCCTGATGCTGCCTCCTGGCACTGGGATTCAGAGTCCGCCTCCCTCTGAATGTGGAGGTTCCCCTTAGTCACCATGGCTAGGAGGCACTGATAGACCTGTCCTCCATGAGTCTATCCAATCCCCTTTTACAGAGGCCTATGCCTGTGGCCATTATTACATCCCCTGGCAGCAAATTCCACATTTCAATGACTCGCTGTGCATCCAAAGCAGATGCTCTACCTCTGGGCCACAAACCCTCCCAGTTTTAACAGCCATTCCCCTCTTCATCCTGCACCTGCTGAGCTCAGTTCTGACTCACAAAAGCTTTATGCCAGAATAAAATTTATTGGTCTTCCGCTGGGTTCCGGTTTTATTTCCCCTCTTCCCGGGAATGGCAGTTCCACGAGGGGCTCGAGCACAAAACTCTCAGCTCCTTCACTAGACAATAAAGGCCAGGATGCTTTGGAGGGAACTCCGCGACAACTGAGCTCACATCGAAAAAGAGCAGGCGGCGCGGCACGGAGATGGCAAAAGTTTCTCGCCTGCAGCTCAGTCTTTGAGCATTAGCTTTGCGTGCAGAAGGCCTTGCGTCCACCCCAGTGGAGAGACTTGCCCACAGCACCTGCAGCACTTTTATCTGGAGATACCAGGGATCGAACTGGGGACACTCCAGGCAAACAAGGAACTCTGCCACTGAGCTACAGCCCCAGCTCTAGAAACAAATGAAGTTTCCTCCTCCCAGATCAGACCATCAACTGCCTGCTCTGATAGAATCATAGAATGGTAGAGTTGGAAGGGACCTTGCAGGTCACCTAATCCAACCCCCTACACTCTGCAGGAGCACAGCCGAAAGAGAGCCCTACAACATATCCAAAAGATGGTCGTCCAGCCTCCGCTTGGAAACGTCCAGCGTAGGAGCATCCACCACCTCCCGAGGCTGTCTGTTCCACTGCTCAACCACTCTGACAGTTAGGAAGTTTCTCCTGATATTTAGCCGGTATCGACTCCCTTGTAATTCCCACCCATTCGTTCTAGTCTTGCAATCCGGAGCAAGAGAGAATAGATCTGCTCCATCTTCGACGTGACAGCTCTTCAGATACTTGAAGATTGCAATCATGTCCCCTCTAAGCCTTCTCTTTCCCAGGCTGAACAGACCCAACTCTTTCAGCCTTTCCTCATAAGACTTGGATTCCAACCCTCTCACCATCCTGGTTGCCCTCTTCTGGACACGCTCGAGCCGGTCAACACCCTTCCTGAAATGTGGTGCCCAAAGCTGGACCCAGGACTCCAGGTGAAGCCTGACCATAGCAGAATAGAGTGGAATGACCACCTCCCGTGATCTGGACACAAGGCTTCTCTTAATGCATCCTAGGATTGCATTCGCTTTCTTCACTGCCACATCGCACTGCAGGTTCATGTTTAGCTTGTGATCAACTGTTTTCAAGCGGAGGCTGGACGACCATCTTTTGGGTATGTTGTAGGTATGTAGGGCTATCTTTCAGCTATGCTCCTGCAGAGTGCAGGGGGTTGGACTAGATGACCTGCAAGGTCCCTTCCAACTCTAACATTCTATGAAGCCTGTTCCACTGAGCAACCGCTCTGTCAGTAAGTCCTTCCTCATGTTTAGCCAAAAACTCTTCTGATTTAATTTCATCTCTTTGGGTGCTTTACTTATTACTACGTACTGTTTCCCAACCATGTTAAATAACGCCGTTTCAATCCACTTCAGCGACCATTTGCAAGTGGATTTCGCCATTTCACACAGCAAAACCCAGTTGCAAAGTGCATTGAAAGTGGATTAAAAGTGTGTTATTTAGTATGTGTGGAAAGCGTTTGATTCTGGTCTGACCTTCTGGGGCCACAGCAAACAACTATGCTCCATTCTCTATAGGACAGCCCTTCATGTATTTTGATTCAGTTCAGGGCAGCTTCCAGAGCAAAGCAGTCCTGAAAACACAACCTTGGCAATTTGGGAGTTGGTCTGTCGTCGCTCCCTCCAGCAATTTAGTCCTTCCTAAGCTCTCTATTCTTTCCAGTCTAAGATTCTGTGAGTCAGAGCTCCCTTCATCAGACCTGTGGACTTAGTTCATAAGGTACTGTCATGATCTGGGCTGTGCCACTGGAGGCCTAGTAGGCCCAGGGAGCCTGGCTAGCAGTAGGGCCTACAAAGGCCTTGGGATGTTTTGGAGCTGATTTTGGCCAATAGGGAAGAAGAGGGCAGGGGAATAAAAGAACTGGTGCCAGAGGAGAAGCTGTTCTTCTTCACAGGGAACAGGGCCAGGAGAAAGGCTGCTGAGGGGAAGAAACCCTCATCCTGAGGGAAGGGTGAGTAGTCTGAGGCCACTTGAGATAGTGAGCTAGGGACAGTATATATTTAGACGCGTTATGGCATTTGATTTCTTTTCTTTTCACCCACTTACTGTTATTATTCCTGCACCTTGTTTGTTTGACCTCCTATAAAATAAACCGTCTTCACTGTTCACTCTGCCTGGTCCTCACGCTCATTTTGGCTAAAAGGGAGGTCTAAAGGCTTGGGAGGGTGCTCTGGACCTTCTCAAGGGATCCTAAATCCAGAGTGGTGGCAGCGTCAGGTGATACCCACTTGAGCCATGACAGGTACCCTCACACACCCGTTTTGGGGGGCTATAGAGGCCGACCAGGCTTCCTATCTGGAATGATCCCCATCTGAAAAATCGCTTACTTCTGGGAGACGTTTATCTTGAGGTCCATGATGTCGTCTGTGTTCCGTCCATCAATCAACCAGGAGACTTCAGGTGGATGACCTTTCAGGTACGTGAAGTGGACCCGACAAACGAGAACGAGATCCGATCCTGGCAGGTAGAACAGCAGCAGCTCAATATATAAAACTGGCTGACAAACGAAGACAATCAAGCAGCAACAGGCCATTTGCATGAATACACAAAGCTGCCTTACACTGAATCAGACCCTCGGTCCACCAAGGTCAGTCTTGTCTACTCAAACTGACAGTGGCTCTCCAGGGTCTCAGGTACAGGTCTTCCGCATCACCTTCTACTTGGTCCTTTTAGCTGGAGGTGCCGCCGGGGATTGAACCTGGGACCTTCTGCATGCCAAGCAGTTGTTCTTCTACTGAGCCACGGCCCCTCCCCCTTCCTACAAAAGGGACTCTTTCTCAGGAGCAAAGTGACTTCCGTAGTCATCTATCACTTGGCCGCCATGTGCAGCGGTTATAGCAGGGGCGTCGGACTCATGTTATGAGGGCCAGATCTGACATAAATGAGACCTCGTTGGGCCGGGCCATGTGTGTCATAAACTGTAATGCCAGGGAGCAGAGATATAAACTTTATAAAGGACACACAGAGTGTTTTTTTTTTACTTAAAATAAGAACATGCTTAAAACATGAGCACTCTGGCAATATTTTGTTTATTTAACAGTGTCTGATAACTGACACCTCTTGCTCTGAATTATTGCATCCAAATGTCTGCGCTGTTGCAATCCTGAGTATGTTGTTCAGGTGTGTATCTGTAAGCTGCAAACCTATGATGACGCAGCAGCAGCAGCAGAACTGGAAGAAGAAGCAGGAGACAGCCAGTTCCACTGCGGGCCTGAGAGAAGCCCTCCGGGAGCCTGATCTGGCCCCCGGGCCACATGTTTGATACCCCTGGGTTATAGTGTCAGCCTTGGAACTGAGAAAAGCCAGGTTCAAATTTCCCACTCAGCCATGAAGCGCACCGTAGGCTCTTGGGCCAGTAACTCTACCTCAACCCAGCCAACCTCACAGGGTTGTTGTGACAATTACTTGGGGAGCTGGAGAGCCATGTACACAAAAAAAATCCCACCTTTTCTCACAGGAGCCCAGGGTGGAGTGGAGAGCCGGTGCGGTGTGGTGGTTAAGAGTGCTGGGCTAGGAAATGGGAGGCCCGGGTTCGATTCCCTGCTTGTGCCCTGGAAGCTTGCTGGGTGACCTTGGGCCATTCGCCCTCTCTCGACTTCCCCTCCCTCACAAGGTTGTTGTGAAGATGAAATGAAGGAGAGCAAAACCGTGCAAGCTGCTCTGGGTTCCCGTTGGGGAGAAAGGAGGGGTATGAATCAATAAGGATAAAGTATACAGTTCTATTCTCTCTCGTTTTATTCACCGTGAGGTAGATTACACTGTGAGCTCTCTCCATATAAGCTCCATGGCTCAGTGGGGATTTGAAAACTGCAGGAATTTGCAACACCGCAGTGGCTCGTGATTTTAGGGAGAGGAAGCTCTGCTAACCTCCGAGCAGACTGCCCAGGGGCACGAGGGCACAGAAATCTGCAAAATGCCATTTGGCGGGGCCGTATGGCAGGCCCTGCAACCTGTGACCTTCCATGCTCAACGCAGATGGGATGTCTACCTGAGACGACATGAACAGGGGGGACGTGAAGCCCCCCACCTTCCCAAGGACAGGGGTCACAGCTGGCAGGCTGCATTCCACACATGGCACCAAGATGCGTGGGGCTCCAGTCAGGAGCTCCGGGTCTGCAGAAATCCCAAGGAAATGGCAAGGAGATTTTAATAAGCAGTGTAAAGTAAAGGTAAAGGTTCCCTTGCTCGAAAGCCAGTCGAGTCTGACTCTAGGGTTGCGGTGCTCATCTCCGTTTCAAAGCCGAAGAGCCAGCGCTGTCCGAAGACGTTTCCGTGGTCATGTGGCCGGCATGACTAAACACCAAGGTGCACGGAACGCTGTTACCTTCCCACCGAAGTGGTACCTATTTATCTACTTGCAATTTCTTGCTTTCGAACTGCTAGGTTGGCAGGAGCTGCAACTAGAGACGGGAGCTCACTCCGTCATGCGGCACACCCAGATCTCAAACTGCTGAACTACTGACCTTCCGCAGCCTGCAGTTCAGCGTCTTAACCACTTGAGCCACCGCAGCTCCTAATAAGCAGTGACTAAGCTTAAATAGCAGGCTCAGCTCCCATCCGCTGGGTCTTGAACACACACACACAAACAGCAAAACTTAGCTAGACCTCGAGATGAGATGCATAGCTGAAATGAAGCATACGCTACGTGCTGGCTACAAGTAAAAAAACAGCACCATCAAAGCTACATCCAAGACACTGACAGCAGGGCTCATTTCCTGCAAAAGCGCACAGGAGCAGAGCTCCGGCAGTAAAGAGCCCAGGGGGCGGGCACATGCAAAAAGAAGAAGAAGAAGAAGAAGAGATTGGATTTATACCCCGCCCTTCACTACCCAAAGGTGTCTCAGAGCGGCTTACAAACTCCTTTCCAGGGGTCATTTCGTAGAAAAAGAGCTAGGGGGACTCATTAGCATAACTCATTAGCATATGCCACACACCCTGACATCACCGGAAGTGTGTCCTCCCCACAGCCGGCGGCGACCTCCAGCGGGCACCAGCAGGGAGCTCCAGGCCCCGCCCTCCCGCACCTCACCCGGGGGGATGGCGTCCCCCCCCAAATGACCCCTGCTCCTTTCCCTTCCCCTCCCCACAACAGACACCGTGTGAGGTGGGTGGGGCTGAGAGAGCTCTTGACAGAAACTGCTCTTTTTCAAGGACAGCTGTGCCAGAGCTTGTGACTGACCCAAGGTCACATCAGCAGGTGCAAGTGGAGGAGTGGGGAATCAAACCCGGTTCTCCCAGATTAGAGTCTGCGTCCGCGCACTTAACCACTACACCAAACTGGCTCCCCGCCCCCTGCTCCCAGCAGCCCTCAGTCAG
>NW_015168117.1:151968-155595 GCF_001447785.1 Gekko japonicus
CCCGATAGCTAGCAATCCAAAACAGTCCAGTGGAGCCTGAGCGGTGGGTGTTGCCTTCTGACACACTTCCTGTGATGTCAGGGGGTGTGGCATATGCAAATAAGTTATGCGAAGGAGTTATGCTAATGAGCTCCTGCACCTCTTTTTCTACGAAATGACCCCTGACTGAGAGACTTTGCGCCTGGAAGAAAACAAGTCAGCTTTCTAGGGAAGAACTCAGGAGGGTGTGAATGAAAACATTCTCTCGGGAGCAGGGCTGGCTCACCTGCTAGGTGAACTAGGCATTCGCCTAGAGCGCCGGGTCCTGGATAGGGCGGTGGGCCCTGGATGGGGTGCGTTCTGGCCCCGGCCGGCCGGCCCTGCCAGCCAGCAGGTGCCGGGAAGGACTCCGGGAGCTGCTGCCAGTCCGCGCAGACAAGGCTGCCCTGGCCTGACTCCCTGCTGGCCTCCTCGAGAGCCCCCCTCCCGCTGGTATCCTCGGGTGCAGGTGGGGAAGAGCCTCCCCTGGAGAGCCAGTCGTCGCAGACCCCCGGCGAGACAAGGACGACGACTGGCCCGCCACCGGCAGCCCCAAGCCGCCCGGCCACCTCCAACGCGCCACCCCTCCGCTCACCTCGCTCTCCGCCTCCTGGGCCCCCTCGGCGCCAGGCAGCACAGGGAAGGGAAGAGAGCGGCGTGCGTGGCTGCAGGGGCCTGCTGACTGGCCGTCAGGGGAGGAGGGGGATCCCAGCGGCTCCCCACAAGCCGCCTGGATGGGTACTTGGGCTGGCCCACGGCAGCAGAGGCACTGAATTCCTGGGCCAAGAGCCTGCCACCGGCTGCAGCAGATCGGGGACTTCCTTCTCTCCAGGCCCCGCCTGGAGGTTGGTAACCCCGTAATTGGGCACCAGCAGGGGGGGCCAGAAGGTAGCCCCTCCCAGGGCACAAAAAAACCTCGGCCCGGCCCAGCTCGGGAGCAGCTGCCGGCCACCCTCCCAGGTGACTCAGAAACTTAGCAAGAGCCAAAAGGAAATCACAGGGGCTACACACAAGGCCAGACCCTCTCAAACTTCAGCCGTTCTCTTCTCCCCGCTGCTGCGCCGATACCGGAGGTTCTCAGCTGCCACCACAGACGAGTTCAGACCATGACCGAACCCAAAGCAGCCGCGTGGTTCCAAAAAAGGAAACGAGATTTGTGGATTTCTGAATGCAGAAGATGGACGCCTCCTTGCAGAGTCTTACCTGCTGGGAGTTCGTAGACAACGAGGTCGTTTGGAGAGCGGATCTGTGGGGGCTTTGCCTTCTCTGGAGCGCCTGAGAGAGAGAAACGAATAGAGAATATGAAGCTGTGGTCGGAACCGGAGTCTTCAGATTTTTCCCTTCCCAGATCGCTGAATTCATTGACTTGGATCCCTTGGACCTGCTCTTCCGGCAGAGGAGGAGGAGTTGGTTAAGGAAATCAGAATATAAGGGCCCAATAAATCTGTGTCTAAACTTGAAGCACAAATATTACCAAATATAAGAAAATATCCATTTACTTATTACAAATTCAATAAAAAAAAACAAATATAGGCCCAAAAAATAGCCTCAGTTCAGAAAAAAAAATCATACGCTAATCCCAAAGACAGACCATTATTGACCCTGACCAAATGCGTTTTGGTCCACAGGCCTTCCTCAGTGGTCAAACCATGTTGTTACAGAATGGCTCCAGACATTACAATAATACAGTCACTAAGTTGTCGAAGGCTTCACAGCCGGAGTTCACTAGTTGTTGTAGATTTTTCCGGGCTGTGTGGCCGCGGTCTTGGCATTGTAGGACCTGACGTTTCGCCAGCAGCTGCGGTTGGCATCCTCAGAGGTATAACACAGAAAGATGGAGGACTCTCTGGGTCAAGGTGAGAAGGAAAATGGCAGGCAGGTAATTTATATCTACTCGGAAAGGTGGGGTAGGGCTGAGTCATTATCTCGTAGGAGTTCCCCAAGCTGTGACACAGAGAGAAGAAGCAGGATGTTCCAAACAAGAGCAGATAAACGGCTACATGGCTGTGACCTGAAACATTTTATTTCTTATACTCCCCCCCCCCATTAAATCTTTTTTCATCAACCAGTTCTGGAGAACTCAAATGCTCACAGAGAGTAGTATTTAGGTGAAAAAAGTTCTGAGTCCAGTGGCACCTTTAAGACCAACAGAGTTTTATTCCAGGTATAATCTTTCGGTTCAGGACAGCGATGGCAGAGTTATGTGACCCGGCACGCGCATAGGCCTCTTACCCTTTATGTCTCCCCCTCCCCTCTTTTACAAGTTTCTTCCGGGAGGTCTATCTGCTAAACCAGGAATTCTGACTGCTAGCCTTCTTGGAACTGATCAGTGTGACTAAGGACTGTTGCTTTCTATTGTCTTTCTTTTGCTGCATTTAATTTTTTTTACTTACATATTTATTGTGTATCTCTGTTGTAAGCCACCCTGAGCCCTGCTCACAGGGGAGGGCAGCCTAGAACATAAGAACATGAGAGAAGCCAATGTTGGGCCAGGCCAAAGGCCCACCCAGTCCAACACTCTGTGTCACACAGGGGCCCAAAATACCAGGGGCCATCAGGAGGTCCAGCCGTGGGGCCAGGACACTAGAAGCCCTCCCACTGTTGACCCCACCCCCCAAGCACCAAGAAGACAGAGCATCATTTGCCCCAGACATCAGAACATAAGAGAAGCCAATGTTGGACCAGGCCAATGGCCAATCCAGTCCAACACTCTGGGTCACACAGTGGACAAAAATACCAGGTGGCATCAGGAGGTCCGGCAGTGGGGCCAGGAGGACACTAGAAGCCCTCCCACTGTTGCCCCCCCCCCAAGCACCAAGACTACAGAGCACCAGACATAAGAACACAAGAGAAGCCAATGTTGGATCAGGCCAGTGGCCCATCCAGTTCAACACTCTGTGTCACACAGGGGCCAAAAATACCAGGTGCCATCAGGAGGTCCACCAATGGGGCCAGGACACTAGAAGCCCTCCCACTGTTTGCCCCCCCATTTAATAAATAAATAAATAGATTAATTAATTAAATAAATAAAGGTTTTGGATGCACACACACTTCTTCAGATACAATGAAATGGAAGTTAGCAGTCTATACATATAAGTAGAGGGTGAGCAGTAAATCAGCATACAGCATAATGAAGCCGGGTGACCTTGGGTCAGTCACAGGTTTTCTCAGAGCTATTCTCTCAGGAGCAGTTTCTGTCAGAGCTCTCTCAGCCCCACCTACCTCCCAGGGTGTCTGTTGTGGGGAGAGGAAGGGAAAGTAGTCTGAGACTCTGAGTGAAGGGCGTGGTTTAAATCCTCCTCCTGCTCCTCCCCCTCCTCTTCTTCTTCTTCTTCGCCTGCCTCTTTAGTTTTGATATCGGAATTGTTCCTGAGCCTGTCTTTGGCCTTCCTTTCAGTATGGCTGAGATTGACGTATGCCATCATGTTTGTTGATCACATCAGTTTGGACCCTACGGCAAAAGCATCCTACATAAAGATCCAATGCGGCATTGCGAGCAGGAGGAGGGGTGCAATGTGGAGCCTCTTTTCTTGTAGCGCTGTTTTGATGGTATGTGGTGGTTAAGTATCCCGTTCATTGGTCGGGGGGGGGGGGGGGGGGGGGGGGGGG
>NW_015168117.1:155618-159032 GCF_001447785.1 Gekko japonicus
GGGGGAGGGATGGTAGGTGTTCTCCAGTAGACTGTGCGATGGTACGTCGTCGTGAAGATGCAGCCCTGTTCTTTCTTGTTCTGTTAATGCGTATATTGAAAGTACTCCTTCAAGCACAGACGGCAGAAGTAGTATTTAGGTGGCAGTTTGGTTGCTCTTAATGTAGGGCATCACACACCTCTCGCTTTTGGATTCATTGAGGGGTGAGTTTCAATAATATTTCCCTGCACTCCTTGGAAGAGGGCCGTTTCCTTCTTTTGTGACCTTGCAAAAAGGTGGGGGGGGGCGTGCTTTCACTTTTATTGTGGCCACGGAGAGGCCTCTCGCCCGGCTCTCGCCGAAAGCTACCATTACTGCAAAGTGCTCTTTTAAACATCAGACCCTCTCATGCCAGGACCATAAAGAAAGCTCTCATAATGGCATCCTTCTGATAAATCTGTGTGTGCTTCCGAGGGCAGCGAGTGGGCAGAGACGGGGAGCGGAATTCAGCCTCGACACTCCAGCCGCCACACTAACTGTGTCCAAGATAACACGCTGCAAAGAAAAGCTCCCGGTTATCGCTTACTTAAGATGGTGCCACGTGCGTTATTGAAAACTGGGGCCCAACGGACAGGCTTCTGCCTCAAAGAGATTACAATCGAAAGAGGGGGGAAATAAGAAAGGAAGGAAAGAGAGAGAGAGAGAGAGAGAGAGAGACGCAACGTTAGGAACCCAGGCTGTCCCACCCCAACAGAATTCACCTACAGGGCAGCAGCGAGGAGGTTTTGCATCCCGGCACGTAAATCTCCCAGGCGCAGCCGGCAGTAAGGTTTGCAGCCCGATCCCTTGCAGGTTCCGGCATGTTTAAGCTGGCGAATCTCAATGGCTACACCAGAGATTACGAGGAAAGGGACTGGAGACAGAGCTACCTGCCAGGGATTGTTAACACCCTCCTTTCAAGCTGCCTCATTAAGAATAATGTGTGTCACCACGTCTCAAAGAAGGTACCGCAGAGCTGGGGGAAAGTACAGGAAAGGGAAGCCGAGATAATTAGGGGGTTGGAGCACTTTCCCTGGAAGAAAGGGATAAAGAGCATGGTTCTTTATTGAAAAGACTACGGGGGGGGGGGGGGCGCAGCACGCGACATAGGTTTATAAAAATTACAAATGGGATGAAGAAGAAGAGAAGAAGAAGATATTGGATTTATACAAGGCCCTTCGCTACCTGAAGGAGTCTCCGAGTGGCTTACAGTCTCCTTTCCCTTCCCCTCCCCACAACAGACACCCTGGGAGGTAGGCGGGGCTGAGAGAGCTCTCTCGAGAGCTGCCCTTGAGAGAACAACTCTGAGAGAACTTGTGACTGACCCAAGGCCACCCAGCTGGCTTCATGTGGAGGAGTGGGGAAATCAAACCTGGTTCTCTCAGATTAGAGTCCACACTCCTAAGCACTGCACCAAACTGGACAGAAAACGTTGCCTGTCCCCAGTGCTTCATCTGGGGGGCACCCAATGAATTTGATGAGCAATAGGTAAAGTACTGGCTTACACAGAGAGTGATTAAAATGTGGCATTCACTACCAGAGGATGTAGTGATGGCCACAGGAATAAATAGCTTTAAAAGGGGATGAGATAGAGACTGCCACCCACTGAAACAACATCCCGCTGACCATTTATGAAATCAGTTATTCCGGGGTTAGGAGAGGCCAAGGGCGTAGCGCCGGACTGCTGCCGTCTCCAAGATACCCACCCTGTGTCAGTGCAAGACATGCAGTGTTTTATTACGAGACCACAGAGGTCAGAGCAATCATAAAAACTGATAACAACCTGAAAACAGGAGGAGGTTAGAAGAGAGCAGCCAGCTATCCAGGCAAGCCCAGGAAAAACAGTCCGTCGCCATAACAATCCACCCTCTTTCCTGCTCAAAAGGCATCTGATCACCAATGAACACAATCGGCTTTGTAAGGGACACAAGACTTGGAATTCACCGCCACAGGAAGTGGTGGCGGCTACAAGCATGGACAGCTTCAAAAGGGAATGAGATAAGCATATGGAGCAGAGGTCCGTCAGTGGCTATTAGCCACAAGGTATAGATAGGGGCTCTGGGGCAAGGGATGCTCTGTCATCTTGGTGCTTGGGGGGGGGCAACAGTGGGAGGGCTTCTAATGTCCTGGCCCCACTGGTGGACCTCCTGATGGCACTGGTATTTCTGGCCACTGTGTGATACAGAGTGTTGGACTGGATGGGCCTTTGGCCTGATCCAACATTGGCTTCTCTTATGTTCTTATGGATAAACATATGGAGCAGAGGTCCATCACTGGCTCTTAGCCACAAGGTACAGATAGGAACTCTTGGTCTGGGGCAAGTGATGCTCTGTATTATTGGTGCTTAGGGGGGCAACAGTGGGAGGGGCTTCTAGTGTCTTGGCCCCACTGCTGGACCTCCTGATGGCACTGGTATTTCTGGTCACTGTGTGACACAGAGTGTTGGACTGGATGGGCCTTTGGCCTGATCCAACACTGGCGTCTCTTATGTTCTTATGTTAAGGCAGAGCCGGCTGCCTTCCACCTTCCCAGTTTCTGACCCCAGTGAGATAAAAAAGTAACGCTAGGACACAAAATCAGGTTAAAATATATTTTATTACTCAGTTAAAATTTCCAAAAGATTCCCTATGTGTTTCGCCAACAGGCTTCAATAGGGGAATCTGTTCCTCTTGTGGTAATTCTCTGGAAGGAATACGAGATCAGGAGCAACTTGTCACTGGAGGAAACTTCACTACATTCCAGTGCCTAGATTTCTTCCAGTGACAATCCGCTACTGATCTTGTACTCCTTTTGAAGAATTGCAACAGACGAACGGATTCCCCTGACGAAGCCTGTTGGCGAAACACTTAGAGAATTCTTTTGGGAACTGAATAATAAAATATATTTTACCTGATTTTGCACCATCGGTCCTGGCCTTATTTTTTAATCTCCTGTGACTGGGGCAGCCTGTTTTCTTCTTCTTCTTCTGACCCCATTGAGCCTGGAAATCCCCTCCTGCCCTCGGCTCAGAATGAAGACTTCCTACTTTAGGGGATCTTCCATGGAACCACAGGTGCATCCAAATTTGGGACATCCAACAAACCGAAGCCGGGTTCTCGCCTGCAAACTGGGACTCTCAAACCAGGAGGAAACTTTGCAATAAACTGTGTTGAGAAGGCGGACTTCGAACTCAGGTCACTAGAGTCCACAGCTTAGAGGCAGCATTGGCCATGGGCAGGGGTCATTTCGTAGAAAAAGAGGTGCAGGAGCTCATTTGCATAACTCATTTGCATGTGCCACCCCCACTGACATCACCGGAAGTGTGTCAGAAGGCAACACCCACTGCTCAGGCTTCACTGGACTCTTTTGGATTGCTAGCTATTGGGGGGGGGGGGCAGCGTAGATAGCCCCTTAAAG
>NW_015168117.1:159192-178408 GCF_001447785.1 Gekko japonicus
AGGAAGGAAGGAAGGAAGGAAGGAAGGAAGGAAGGAAGGAAGGAAGGAAGGAAGGAAGGAAGGCTTCTTGCTTCTCGCGGCCTGGGGCTGCTGGGAGCAGGGGGTGGTGCTTTTTGCATGTGCCCGCACCCTAGGCTCTTTACTGCCGGAGCTCTGCTCCTGCGTCCCCCTGCAGGAAATGACCCCTGGCCATGGGTATATTTTTGGATTCATTAACTATGCTCCCATTAGCGGGCGCATTCCAGTTGATCAAACAGAGGATGTTGGATGTTGAGCGTCAGGAGTTACATAGACTCCCCAACCAAACCTGCTCTCCTCTGAGCTTCGAGATACCCCTCACTGTCTGTAGGATGGCTTCATATTTATCCCCCCTACGAGCGCCACAACTACGCAGAGCTTTCTCTTTAGCCAGATGCAATGCCATGCCATCTGCCATTCTTTATGGCCGATTCAGTAAGACAGAAGATGCGGCTAGACATTGCCCTTGTGATTCTAGATGTGTCGAGACGGTCTTTGTCACACGAGTCTGACGGACACCCCCCCCCCCACTGACACTGGATCCCGAGCTGGGTAAACAACTCACCACCGTGCCCTGCCTCCCTCGAGGAAGAAGAAGAAGAGATTGGATTTATACCCCGCCCTTCACTACCCAAGGGAGTCTCAGAGTGGCTCACAAACTCCTCTCCCTTCCCCTCCCCACGACAGACACCCTGTGAGGGAGGTGGGGCTGAGAGAGCTCTTGACAGAAACTGCTCTTTTTTCAAGAACAGCTCTTATCAGAACTATGGCTTGCCCGAGGTCACCCAGCCAGGTGCAAGTGGAGGAGTGGGGAATCAAACCCGGTTCTCCCAGATTAGAGTACGTGCACTTAACCAAGACACCAAACTCTTAACCGTGCACTTAACCACTACACCAAAGAAGGAGAGGTGGAGGAGGAGATTGGATTTATACCCCGCCCTTCACTACCTGAAGGAGTCTCAGAGCGGCTCACAAACTCCTTTCCCTTCCCCTCCCCACAACAGACACCCTGTGACGTCAGTGGGGCTGAGAAAGCTCTTGACAGAAACTGCTCTTTTTCAAAAACAGCTCTTATCAGAACTACGGCTTGCCCAAGGTCATCCAGCCAGGTGCAAGTGGAGGAGTGGGGAATTCAACCCGGTTCTCCCAGATTAGAGTCCGCGCACTTAACCAAGACACCAAACTGGCTCTCCCCGCCCTTCACTACCCAAGGGAGTCTCAGAGCGGCTTACAAACTCCTTTCCCTTCCCCACCCCACAACAGACACCCTGTGAGGTCGGTGGGGCTGAGAGAGCTTTGGCAGAAACTGCTCTTTTTCAAGGACAGAACTCGGGGGTAGGGGCTTGGGGTGTCTCCAGCGGGGAGGTCCCTAGCGGTGGTGGCCACCCTGGGGACGGCCCGCCCTCGGGATAGTCCTACATGTTTTGTTGCAGTGACACTTAGATGTAAACATACGCTCTAAATATCTAAACTCTATATTGGCCAACATGATGGGTTTTTCAGATTCCCATAAAGTTTACAAAGTTTTGAATGATTCCCCTGTTGAAGTAACTCAGAAAGTGGCCAAGTTCCTTCAGTCCGCCATGCTGCTATGCCACGAAAAAGTACAGTGGTAGCCTATTATTTTATCCAATGTATTTGTACAGTGTCCTACTTGCATACTTTTATAATGACTTTGTTCTACTGATATATGCCAATAAAGGCTGACTTGACTAGACTTATTTTGGTTTTCCTGCTCAAACTTCCAGCCACCATTGTGCCCCCGCCAAAAAAAGAGAACTCCACAGCCAGCTAAGAGCTTCATGCCTCCAGTTCATGCAAACAGACCACATGAATGCACAAAGCTGCCTTCTACTGAGTCATCAAGGTCAGCATTGCCTACTCAGACTGGCAGCGGCTCTGCAGGGTCTCAGGCAGAAGAGGTCTTTCACATCACCTGCTGCCTAGTCCTTTTTAACTGGAGATGTTGGGAATTGAACCTGGGACCTTCTGCATGCCAATCAGAGGCTCTGCCACTGAGCCACAGCCCCTCCCAACGAATGCTCCCTATAAGCTGTGGAATCTTGTGAGCAAAAATTTTACTTTGTAACCTACTGGCATTGAAGTTGTGAGCGGGCGATTTGGCTGCTGCATAAATCAGTTTGCTCTGGAGCCATCCTCCCTGAGTGAAGACAAAAATGTGAGAGCCGGAGGCTAAAAAACTGTGAGCTAGCTCACACTCACTCAGGTTAGAGGGAACACTGGTCTGGCGATTGAGCTGGAATTCTGAAGGATTTCCAGGTCCCACCTGGAGGCTGGCATCCATTATATGAGCAGTTTCCCAACCCTAGTTCATATAGATACACATGAAGCTGCCTTACACTGAATCAAACCCTTGGTCTGCCCAGGTCAATATTGTCTACTCAGACTGGCAGCAGCTCTCCAGGGTCTCAGGTGGAGGTCTTTCACACCACCTGCTGCCTGGTCCTTTTAACTGCAGATGCCAGGGATTGAACCTGGGACCTCCTGCATGCCAAGCAGAGGCTCTGCCACTGAGCCACAGCCCCTCTTTACAGCTCTCCAGGGTCTCAGGTGGAGGTCTTTCACACCACCTGCTGCCTGGTCCTTTTAACTGCAGATGCCAGGGATTGAACCTGGGACCTCCTGCATGCCAAGCAGAGGCTCTGCCACTGAGCCACAGCCCCTCTTTACAGCTCTCCAGGGTCTCAGGTGGAGGTCTTTCACACCACCTGCTGCCTGGTCCTTTTAACTGCAGATGCCAGGGATTGAACCTGGGACCTCCTGCATGCCAAGCAGAGGCTCTGCCACTGAGCCACAGCCCCTCTTTACAGCTCTCCAGGGTCTCAGGTGGAGGTCTTTCACACCACCTGCTGCCTGGTCCTTTTAACTGCAGATGCCAGGGATTGAACCTGGGACCTCCTGCATGCCAAGCAGAGGCTCTGCCACTGAGCCACAGCCCCTCTTTACAGCTCTCCAGGGTCTCAGGTGGAGGTCTTTCACACCACCTGCTGCCTGGTCCTTTTAACTGCAGATGCCAGGGATTGAACCTGGGACCTCCTGCATGCCAAGCAGAGGCTCTGCCACTGAGCCACAGCCCCTCTTTACAGCTCTCCAGGGTCTCAGGTGGAGGTCTTTCACACCACCTGCTGCCTGGTCCTTTTAACTGCAGATGCCAGGGATTGAACCTGGGACCTCCTGCATGCCAAGCAGAGGCTCTGCCACTGAGCCACAGCCCCTCTTTACAGCTCTCCAGGGTCTCAGGCCGAGGTCTTTCCCATCACCTCCTGCCTAGTCCTTTTAAACCGGAGATGTTGGGGACTGAACCTGGGGATGAGCCACGACTCAGTGGAAGAGCCTCTGCCTGGCATGCAGAAGGTCACAGGTTCAATCCCTGGCATCTTCAGGTAGAAGCACCAGGCAGGAGGGGATGGGAAAGACCTCTGCCTAAGATCTTGGTGGGCCACTGCCAGTCTGAGTAGACAAGACTGACCTCGATGGAGCAAGAGTCTGCTTCAACAGAGGGCAGCTTGATGAGTTCTTCTGCATGCCAAACAGATGTCCTGCCACTAAGGCACAGCCCCTCCCCTAAAGTGATCACATGCCAAGAGCAATGTTCCCTCTAAACTGTGGAGTCTTGTGAGCAAAAATTCTACTCTGTGAGCAACTGGCATGAAAGTTGTGAGTGAGCGATTTGGCTACTGCATACATGAGTTTGCTCTGGAGCCCTCCTTCCTGAGCTGAGACAGAAATGTGTGAGCCGGAGTCTAAAAAACTGTGAGCTAGCTCACACTAACTCAGCTTAGAGGGAACACTGGCCAAGAGACCCTGCCCCCACAGCCCCCACTTTGCCCACACACACACACACACACAGAGATACACGGCTCCCCGTCTCCTCCTTACCTACCACCTTGATCCTCAGCGTTCGAGTCAGCGTGAAGTCCTGGCCATTTTCTTTGTAGGCCACAATGCAAGTGTAGTCCCCCCTGTACACTTCCCGCACGATGCCAAACGTGAGGTTGAGGCCGTTGGGATACTGCTCGTAGAAGCCTTCCACAAGTTTGCATTTCTGCAGACACCAGGGAGAGAAAGAGGAAGAAGAGGTTGGATTTATACCCCGCCCTTCGCTACCCAAAGGAGTCCCAGAGTGGCTGACAAACTCCTTCCCCTCCCCCACCCCACAACAGACACCCTGTGAGGTAGGCGGGGCTGAGAGAGCTCTGGCAGAAACGGCTCTTTTTCAAGGACAGAACTATGGCTTGCCCAAGGTCATCCACCTGGTGCAAGTGGAGGAGGAGTGGGGAATCAAACCCGGTTCTCCCAGATTAGAGACTGGGCACTTAACCACTACACTGAACTGGATTCATACCCTGCCCTTCACTACCCAAAGGAGTCTTAGAGTGGCGTACAAACTCCTTTCCCTTCCCCTCCCCACAACAGACAGACACCCTGGGAGGTGGGTGGGGCTGAGAGAGCTCTTGACAGAAACTGCTCTTTTTCAAGGACAGCTCTTGTCAGAACTACGGCTTGCCCCAGGTCATCCGGCCAGGTGCAAGTGGAGGAGTGGGGAATCAAACCCGGTCCCTCCCAGATTAGAGTCCACGCACTTAACCACTACACCAAACTGGCTCTCAAGAAGGCACCCCTAGAGCAGCAGCAGGCTTCTCTAAGCAAAAAAAAAAGCACCTTCATTTACACGCTGCCTCCTTGCCAGTTTTGGAAGATGGGGGGGCCATTGCTCCCATCACAAATGCTGGCAATCCGGCGGGATCTCGCCCGTCATTCTGCCCAAGTCACATCCCTCTTTACGTGCGGCTTCAGAGGAAGGCAATCTACTATTTTTAATGGGGTTTTATTAACGGGGCGGATGATCTGCCATCTGCCAAAGGAAAAATTTACCTCTTGGGAGGGCCGGTTTCATTCTGCTAAGTGATGGCTGGGATTTGAATGTAAATGGATGGGGCCCAGCGGCCAAGGGAAGCCATTCCTCTTTGCCCCAAAGGAAAGAGAGGGCTCGGTGAGACAGAAGACCAAAGGGCTTTTCCGCAATGGGGGAAGCTGCATTTGACCCACGTCTGCTCTGGACGGACTCCTTCCCTTTCTCAGTGGCTGGCGGCGTGTGTGTGTGTGTGTGTGTGTTATGAAGAGGACTGTGAATTCTCCATGGTTAAAAGAAAAAATACTGAGAGGTTGTGGCAAAGAAACACAGAATTGGTAACATGTGCTCTTTATGCAAAGAATTCACGTTGCCCTATCTTTGGAACAGGGAAAGGTCACACACACAAAGCTGCCTTATACTAGGAAATACGCAATTCAGAATTTGCAGTAATGATGAAGTTAATAATAATGTTGCAAAATATTTATTTTAAATGGCCCCCAAAGGGGCAGGGTTTTATTACATTTTCCACATAACATACACAAACAATAATAACATATACATACATATACATACATACTAACATACAAACAGATAAAGGTAAAGGTAAAGGTTTCCCTTGCTCGAAAGCCAGTTGAATCTGACTCTAGGGTTGCGGTGCTCATCTCCGTTTCAAAGCCGAAGAGCCAGCGCTGTCTGAAGACGTTTCCGTGGTCATGTGGCCGGCATGACTAAACACCAAGGCGCATGGAATGCTGTTACCTTCCCACCGAAGTGGTACCTATTTATCTACTTGCAATTTCTTGCTTTCGAACGGCTAGGTTGGCAGGAGCTGGAACTAGAGACGGGAGCTCACTCCGTCATGCGGCACACTCGGGTCTCGAACTGCTGAACTACTGACCTTCCACAGCCTGCAGTTCAGCGTCTTAACCACTTGAGCCACCGCAAACAGATACATGGAGGTTATTTTCAATTTTACCAATATTTATACTGGTGCCTATTCCACCCTAATAACAATTTCTCATGAACTGTGTAAGCAACTTTTCTGTCTCTGTCATCCTAACAGGTATATATTTCATTTAGTAAACTCTTAGTCTGTCTCTTGCCAGCTTGCCTACATCTGTTTATCATACCAGTTATAGAACCGTGACCAAGTATTCTGGAATGTCGAATCTGTTGTGCCTTTTATCAACAAAGTCAATTTATCCAAAATAGATCAGTCATAAAATTTAAAATTTAAAAGGCCCGAAGGAAGGACCACTGTGCCTTATAGAAAATGGCTTAAAACTGTGATGAGGTGGTGGGGAGAAATACCACCACCACCAACGATGTGGACAACATCGGGGTTAAGGATGGCCCGGGAAGATCTGCCACAATTTCGCGCGACTGATACCAGCGGACTTACTTGCTTGGGATCAGCTATAGGACAACATCATCCCCAGAGAACTGTCTGTTTACCATCATGGCATACATCCGGGGGCCATCCTGCTTTCAGTTGAGTATTATTGCTGTTGTGATTGATTGTTATTAATGTTTTTATTGCTTTTATCCTGTTTTATATGGGCTTTGCCCCTTGTAAGCCGCCCTGAGCCCGCTTCGCGGGGAGGGTGGGGTAAAAATCCCAACAAACAAACAAATAAATAAAATGTCCTGCAACCAGTGTTCCCTCTAAGCTGAGTTAGTGTGAGCTAGCTCACAATTTTTTAGCCTCCGGCTCACACACTTTTGTCTCAGCTCAGGAAGTGATGGCTCCAGAGCAAACTAATCTATGCAGCAGCCAAACTGCTCGCTCACCACTTCAACGCCAGCAGCTCGCAAAACAGAATTTTTGCTCACAAGACTCCACAGCTTAGAGGGAGCGTTGCCTGCAATGTATAATAATTTTTCATATACATAGTTTGATATATAATCCCCTTTTTTCTTTTGCATCCCTTTTACTATTATCTTGTTTTCTAAAATAATACATTAAAAAATGAAGCTGCCTTCTACTGAAGAGAAGAAGAAGAGATTGGATTTATACCCCGCCCTTCACTTGGAGTCTCAGAGTGGCTTACAAACTCCTTTCCCTTCCCCTCCCCACAAACAGACACCCTGTGAGGTGGGTGGGGCTGAGAGAATTTTGACAGAAACTGCTCTTTTTCAAGGACAGCTGTGCCAGAGCTTGTGACTGACCCAAGGTAACATCAGCAGGTGCACGTGGAGTGGGGGGGAATCAAACCCGGTTCTCCCAGATTAGAGTCCGCACACCTAACCACTGCACCAAACTGGTTGGTGTCCATCAAAGTCAGTATTGTCTACTCAGACTGGCAGCGGCTCTCCAAGGTCTCCGGTTAGAGGTCTTTCCCATCACCTCCTGCCTGGTCCTTTTTTTTTTTTAACTTAAGTTGCCGGCGATTGAACTCTCGGACATTCTGCATGCCAAGCAGAGGCTCTTCCACTGAGTTATGGCCCGCTCCCAATTCTGGGCTCCTGTGGTATGACAACTGGAAAAACACGCAACGTCTTCGTTCTGGTGATTAGCAACTAATTCATCGGCAGACCCTTCTGCGCCAGGCATCAAAGGCCAAATCATTCCCGGCCGCATGGACTACCAAAAGGTGGATCTGGCTTAAAGTTCACTTAGTTCCAGCACCCAGCCATTTCCCAGAGAGGCCAATCAGATGTTCAAGGAAAATCTATCAGCGGAGTTGAAAAGTACGCAGACGTAGAGTGATTTCAGCAAAGCGTACTTTATTCTATCAGGAACAAGACGGCTTTGGCCGGCTCGCAAGCCGGCTTATATTCCCCGAGAAACCGCCACCCAAAACACCCCCCCCCACTTCCCAATAGGTTATTTACAGTGGCCGAGAGTCCCATAGGCTCTCGGCCAGGAACCTAGCCCCCTGATTGGAGCGGGCTAGGATCCGCATAGTCCTTTGTCTCTTTGAGCGAAGCTCAATGTTTGTGCCTGACCGCGTAGAGCCCAAGCTGGCCACGCGGTCTGGACTGGATATATTACAGGAGTATAGAGACAAAAGTCTCCAACCCACACACTGTTCTCACTTCTCATCAACTAATATTCAGTGGTACACTGCCTCTGAGCATGGAGGTTCGGTTTAGACACATCCCAGAGAATAGCCATGTTGCTCTGCAGAAGAGGAGCTCGATTTGAGCCCCAGAGGATGTTAGAGACCAAAAAGATTTTCAAGGTATAAGCTTTTGAGAGTCAAAGCTCTTCATACTCTGTTGTTGTTGTTGTTGTTCAGTCGCACAGTCGAGTCCGACTCTTCGCGACCCCATGAACCAGCTCCTGCCAGGCCTTCCAGTCTTCCACTTGTTGTAGCTGGCTCTTAAGTTTAAAGTATTCTATCAAAAAATATGGGTCCGCAGACTCACAGTATTGTCTAAAAACATTACGTAATTGGGTTTTTAAATATCTACATTCTCTATCGAACCAGACAGTTGTAGGTTTACTACTCCCCCTGTTTCCACTCTCTAGTTTTTTTCCCCAGTGACGTAGATGTGTGAGAGGTTAAAGCATTATAGGCTGTGATCACTGATCAATGTTCTTTTGCATCAATTAAAAAGGATCTATGCTTTAGAAATAGGTTTGATTTGAGTAACTGTTCAGTTTTTCCCCATAGAACTATCACTCATAGAATCATAGAATATGAGAGTTGGAAGGGACCTTGCAGGTCATCTAGTCCATCCCCCTGCACTCTGCAGGAGCAGAGCCGAAAAATGGCCCTACAACATACCCAAAAGATGGTCGTCCAGCCTCCGCCTAGAAACGTCCAGCGAAGGAGCCTCCACCACCTCCCGAGGCAGTCTGTCCCACTGCTCAACCACTCTGACAGTTAGGAAGTTTCTCCTGATATTTAGCCGGTATCGACTCCCTTGTAATTTCCACCCATTCGATCTAGTCTTGCAATCTGGAGCAAGAGAGAATAGATCCGCTCCATCATCTACATGACAGCCCTTCAAATACTTGAAGACTGCAATCATGTCCCCTCTAAGCCTTCTCTTTCCCAGGCTTAACATACCCAACTATTTCAGCCTTTCCTCGTAAGACTTGGACTCCAACCCTCTCACCATCCTAGTTGCCTCTTCTGGACACGCTCGAGCTTGTCAATACCCTTCCTAAAATGTGGTGCCCAAAACTGGACACAGGACTCCAGGTGAGGCCTGACCATAGCAGAACAGAGCGGAACTATCACCTCCCGTGATCTGGACACAATGCTTCTGTTAATGCATCCTAAGATTGCATTAGCTTTCTTCGCAGTCACATCACACTGCAGGCTCATGTTTAGCTTGTGATCAACCAGAACACCTAGATCCCTTTCACATGTGCTGCCTGATCCAACATTGGCGTCTCTTATGTTCTTATGTTCTTATGTTCTGTCAAGCCAAGTCCCTCCCATTCTGTATCTGTGCCTTTGATTTTTTGTACCTAAGTGTAGGACTTTGCACTTATCTCTATTGAAATTCATTTTATTTGTCTCAGCCCACTGCTCCAGCCTCTCTAGATTCCATAAGATCTTATTTATGTATTTATATTTACATTTATATCCCTCCCTTCCTGCCATTCGGCAGGCTCAGGGCAGCTAACAACATATATAAATATACATTAAAATTCCATTAAAACTGTCAATCAATATAAAATCAAACTATATAAACATAACTTATACTAAAAGGTGGCGAATCATTCCGATCTCAACAGTCAACTGAATGGTGTCCACAAACTCAAACCCAGCTATAAGCCTCGGTTGGTGGTGCTGTTGGTGCTGTCGGAACCAATGATGGTACAATTGTTGGCACGGTTGGTAATCGGGCCAGGGCCATACAATCGAGGTGGCACCCTACTCAAAAGCCTGGCGGAAGAGCTCCGTTTTACATGCCCTGCGGAACTGTAAAAGGTCCCGCAGGGCCCTGACGTCCTCAGGGAGCTCATTCCACCAGTACGGAGCCGCCACCGAGAAGGCCCTGGCCCTTGTTGTAACCAACTTGGCTTCTTTAGACCCCGGAAGAACGAGGCGATTTTGGGGACCCGATCTTAATGCTCACTGGGGTACATGCGGGGATAGGTGGTCCCTTAGGTAAGCAGGTCCCTGGCCACATAGGGCTTTAAAGGTAAGAACCAGCACCTTGAACCGCATCCGATATGCTACAGGCAGGCAGTGCAGAGCTTTTAGGGCGGGCTGGATGCGTTCTTAGGCAGTAGATAGTGCTTATCAGGCAAGGCGGGATATAAATCGAAATAAATATATCAGGCTGGTGTTGAAAACGATCTTGGGAAAGCAGCTGGCCCTGACGTAATTTTACCTGAAATTCTAGAACTGGACCCTGACTGGTGGGCTGCTTCCCTTGCTTCTTTTTCTACCATGGTAGATAAATCTGGCTTTATCCCTGATGGGTGGCTAAATGCAATCGTGGTCCCAATCTACAAAAAAGGTGATTGCTTAAATCTTTCCAGCTATACACCAATCAGTCTGCTCTCCGTAATGGGAAAACTGTATACCAAACATTTACTATCTAAGTTTACCATATGGATGACAGAACAGAGAAGTCTCTGGCCTAAGGCTCATGTCAGAAAGGAGGTAAGAGAACTCATTTCGATACTTCTAACAGCAGCCAAGTGCATTATCGTGAATCACCGGAAAACACAGGTTATTCCCACTTTGATGGAGGGACGCACATTCAGACCTACAAAATCGCTGTTACCAGAATAAGTTGTGGTGGTGATATGGCTATACCTATGGACTATAAGGAAGGCCGAGTGCCGAAGAATAGATTCTTTTGAACTTTGGTGCTGGAGAATGCAAGAAGATCAAATCAGTCAATCCTAAAAGAAATCAACCCTGACTGTTCCCTGGAAGGCCAGATAATGAAACTAAAGCTCAAATACTTTGGCCACCCAATGAGAAGGGAGCACTCCCTGGAGAAGACCCTGATGCTGGGAAAGATTGAAGGTCAAAGAAGACGGGGACGGCAAAGGATGAGATGGTTAGACAGTGTCATAGATGCAACGAACATGAAGTTGAGCCAACTTCGGAGGACGGCGGAAGACAGGAGGGCCTGGCAAGATCTAGTCCATGGGGTCGCGAAGAGTCGGACTCGACTGTGCGACTGAACAACAATAATGGCCCATCACTAATACCGGGAGTCCAATTATAAGTAGACAAGGAAACAACATCTGGTGTGATTATATGTGTACTAGAATTCTGTAACAGGTCTTTGAATGTGTGTCTAGAATATATAGATAATAGTGACCACTGAGGAAGGCCCTTAGGGGCCGAAACGCGTTTGGTCTTCAGGTGTAAAGTTTTTACCCATCATTTGTATGTATAGTGGATAAGCTTTTACAGTCTGATCTTAGACAAAGCAATTTTTAATCAGGAAAGTTTTAACACGTGTACACCTTAATAAATATTTGTACTTTTTCATATATATGGTTTAGCTTAGCCCTATTTGGTTCATATTCCCTCTATGGACCAATGGCATACTAAACTATGGGAGTACCTGATCGACAATAAAATTTCAGAGTGGTCTGCCCAACATAGTTTAGCAAAAAATCCTCATAACTCGATGAACAAATGGAAGGTTTTGCTAGCTAAACAAAATGGGTTTATGATGCATAGGCTGTGCAATCCTTGGACAAATGCCCTGTCATTATATATGTTTCATTAGCTGCTAGACGAGAAGGCTAGAATAGGAGGTCACTGTTGCTTTTATTATAAATGTACTGAGAAGGCAGATAACTCTTATTTTTGGCGTTAATTGTTTGTTTGATACTGCTACTGTTAGTAAGTGGTTTGTTAATATGGTACTGTTTTGTTGTAACTGTATCAAAACTTCATTGTATGTTGATATTTTGAAATAAATTTAAAACAACAACAACAGAGAATCTTGGGCCCGGAACAGCTGGAATTCTGTAAAGGGAAAACTACTTTAGACCACTGCATTGTACTAGAGCATCTGATTGACAAGGATGTAAAAAGAAGCAAAGCAAAATTATATGCAAGCTTCATAGATCTTAAAGGGGCATTTGATTCAATTTACAGGGAACTCCTTTGGGCCAAACTACTACAACTAGGAGCTGCGGTGGCTCAAGTGGTTAAGACGCTGAACTGCAGGCTGTGGAAGGTCGGTGGTTCAGCAGTTCGGCAGTTCGAGACCCGAGTTGCCGCATGACGGAGTGAGCTCCCCATCTCTAGTTCCAGCTCCTGCCAACCGAGCAGCTCGAAAGCAAGAAATTGCAAGTAGATAAATAGGTACCACTTCGGTGGGAAGGTAACAGCGTTCCGTGTGCCTTGGCGTTTAGTCATGCCAGCCACATGACCACGGAAACGTCTTCGGACAGCGCTGGCTCTTTGGCTTTGAAACAGAGATGAGCACCGCAACCCTAGAGTCAGATTCGACTGGCTTTTGAGCAAGGGAACCTTTACCTTTTTTTACTACAACTAAATATAGACAAGAGACTCCTTAACCTTATAAGAAAGCTATATACTTCCACAAAATGCCAAATTAAATGTTCACTGTCAGGGAAACTAACTTCAAAAATCCCATTCAATAAAGGAGTCAAAAAAAGGTTGTATATGAGCACCCTTTCCTTTCAACCTGTTCCTTAATGATCTCTCCGCATACCTTGAAGCTGTTGCCCAGGCTCCTAAATTGGGTTCTGTCTATGTCCCTCTACTATTATATGCAGACGACACGGTACTACTGTCCTGCCCCAAAGCTGGCTTAAAGCGTTTACTAAAGAGATTACACTGTAGACCAAGGGAGCCTCACACAACACATGCTCACAGAGTCAAATATGTCTAAATGGCTCTCATACATTGAGAATGAATAAAATAACTACCATGGGTATCCCACTGGACTCACTGTCTATGCTCCCATTTACAGGCGCTTTTCAGATGACTAAACGTAGAGTCCTCGATACTGAAACACAAAGGCTTTACAGCTTAGCCAACTAATCTTTTTCCCTCTCTTGAACTTTGAGATGCCCCATACGGTAGAAGAAGAGAAGAGAAGAGATTGGATTTGTACCCCGCCCTTCACTATCCGAAGGAGTCTCAGAGCGGCTTACAAACTCCTTTCCCTTCCCCTCCCCACAACAGACACCCTGTGGGGTAGGTGGGGCTGAGAGAGCTCTGACAGAAACGGCTCTTTTTAAAGAACAGCTCGTCAGAAATATGGCTTGCCCAAGGTCATCCAGCAGGTGCAAGTGGAGGAGTGGGGAATCAAACCCGGTTCTCCCAGATTAGAGTTCGCGCACTTAAACCACGACACCAAACTGGCTCATCCGAGATGCCGGGATGAGCAGAGGAGGTCCAGGCTGGGATCAGGTGGGTCTGTTCTGCTAACGGTGGTGCATTTCTCCAGCACAACGGGACCTTGCTTGATTCGAAATACCCAAGGGCTACCGATCCGCTCCTGAGCCCAATTCAAGGCGTTGGTTTTGACTTTTAAAGCCCTACATGGCTTGGGACCTGGATTCCAACCCTCTCACCATCCTGGCTGCCCTCTTCTGGACATGCTCGAGCTTGTCAACATCCTTCCTAAAATGTGGTGCCCAAAACTGGACACAGGACTCCAGGTGAGGCCTGACCATAGCAGAATAGTGGAACTACCACCCGTGATCTGGACACAATGCTTATGTTGATGCATCCTAAGATTGCATTAGCTTTCTTTGCAGCCACAGTATAAAGCAGCTTCATGCATGTGAGAAGCAAGCTGACTCCTGTATCCTGCCACACGTACAGTCTACCTGCCAGTGCCACAGCCCATCATTTCATCAGCCCTTGTAGTCTAGCTCAGAGAAAGGCAGTCCCATCTCTCTCTCTCTCTCTCTCTTCCCAAAACTGGCCCTCAAGCCAACACAGTCCTCTTACCTTAAACCACTGGACCTTCGGTTTCACCCCAGCAGGAAAATAACTGTCCACATCCGGGCAGGTGAGGTTGACATGGATGTGTTCCAAGTATAACATCACGTTGTCCGGCTCGACGGCTCGGCTGACGCAAGAACCGGGGTCTTTGCTGACCACCTCCAGGGGGAAAGCGACTTTACTGCAGTAGGTAGCATTTCTGGGAGAGGGCGGAAAGGAGGAAGGAGAGCACACTGAAGAAAGGCAGGAAAAACTATTCACTCATCAGTGGTCCATCAGTGGCTATTAGCCACAAGGTATAGATAGGGACTCTGGGGCAAGGGATGCTCTGTCTTCTTGGTGCTTGGGGGGGGGGGGGTTCAACAGTGGGAGGGCTCCTAGTGTCCTGGCCCCACTGCTGGACCTCCTGATGGCACTGGTATTTCTGGCCACTGTGTGACACAGAGTGTTGGACTGGATGGGCCTTTGGCCTGATCCAACATTGGCATCTCTTATGTTCGTATGTTCACTCTGAAGATGCGTAAATTTGACGTTTGTTCACAGAAATCAAGAGGCGACAGGTTTGAGACAAGGAAAAGGAAGACCTTCTTCAAGCAATGCATCACCAACCCTGTGGAACTCAGAGCCACATAAGGTTTTGACCGAAACCAACACAGGCACTGCGAATTCTGTGTCTACACCTCCCCTTGAGTCTTTAAACTCAACCCTCGTACCCCAGAACTGAGTTTAAAAAAAAAAAACTGGCAGAAGCTCCAAATGCAGGATTCCAAATGAATGTCTAGCCTGGCCCTAAGAGGAGGACGAGAACACGGGAAGGGGTAGGAGGCGTAGCCCACAGTTGCAGAGACAGGGAATCGCATAAGAAGATAAGCCAATGTTGGATTGGGCCAATGGCCCATCCAGTCCAACACAGTGGCCAAAAACACCAGGGGTTATCAGGAGGTCCAGCAGTGGGGCCAGGACATTAGAAGCCCTCCCACTGTTGACACACACCCCCAGCACCAAGAAGACAGAGCATCCCTTGCCCCAGTCCCTATCTATACCTTGTGGCTAATAGCCACTGATGGACCTCTGCTCCATATGCTTATCTACTTCCCTCTTATAAGAGCATAAGAGAAGCCAGTGTTGGATCAGGCCAATGGCCCCTCCAGTCCAACACTCTCCTGTCACACAGTGGCCAGAAATACCAGGTGCCCTCAGGAGGTCCAGCAGTGGGGCCAGAACACTAGAAGCCCTCCCACTGTTGCCCCCTCCAAGCACCAGGAACACAGAGCATCCCTTGCCCCAGACTGGTGCGACCTCATTTGTATAGGGATTGTTTCCCGAGTCATTATCTTGTAGGAGTTGTTTCCTGAGTTGTTCCTGAGTCATTATCTTGTAGGAGTTCCCCAGGCTGTGAACATGCTACAAAAGAACCTCCTCAGGAAAGCTCCTCCATTGGCATGTTCACAGCCCGGGGAACTCCTACAAGACAATGACTCAGCCCTACCCCACCTTCCTGAGTAGATATAAATTACCTGCCTACCATTTTCCTTCTCACCTTGACACAGAAAGTACTCCATCTTTCTGTGTTATACCTCTGAGGATGCCAGTCACACCTGCTGGCGAAACGTCAGGTCCTACAATGTCAAGACCACAGCCATACCACCCAGAAAATCTACAACAGCGAATGAATTCCGGCTGTGAAAGCCTTTGACAACATATTGTTTTATGCAGGGGTCATTTCGTAGAAAAAGAGGTGCAGGAGCTCATTAGCATAACTCATTAGCATAACTTATTTGCATCTGCCACACCCCCTGACGTCACCGGAAGTGTGTCAGAAGGCAACACCCACCACTCAGGCTCCACTGGACTGTTTCGGATTGCTAGCTATTGGGTGGGGGGGAGGAACGTGCAGATCTGTCCTCGCAGTGGAGGGAGAGCTCGTGCTTGAATAAAACCTGGTCTTAAAGGTGCCACTGGACTGTTTTGGGCCGGGGGGTGGGGGGGGGGGGAACTCTGCAACTTACCTGGCTGCTTCTTGCTCTGACTGAGGGCTGCTGGGAGCAGGGGGTGGGGCTTGTTGCATGTGCCCGCCCCCTGGGCTCTTTACTGCCGGAGCTCCGCTCCTGTGCGCTCCCGCAGGAAATGACCCCTGGTTTTATGAGACTTCTTTTACATAGCTCAGCATTTTATGCTGCTCTCTGGTCTGGCTGGGTTTGTAACGGTTTAGGTCACCACCGGCTTCAACTTTTGCGGTGTTCTATGTTCTTCTTATGTTTCATTCGGTCAGCTGCCTTAAGCGGACGGCGTAAAAAAGTTCTGAACCCCAACAACAACAACAACAAAGGACAGAACGGGCTACCTGAGCATGCATGTGTAGTTGCCCGTGTCGTTGAGAAGTGCAGGCCGGAACCAGAGCGTGTCCTTCTCCTTGGTGATGCGGTTGTCTGGGAGACGGAAGTTGATGGGCTCTTCCAGGTCTCGGCCTTGCCCAATCCAGTACCAGATCAGGGTCAAGCCAGACGAGTGGGCGGTGCTGTAGTTATACTTCAAGAAGGCCTCAAAGAGCGGGCATCTGATTTTGGCTGGCTCCCCGTTATAGACCGGCTTGTGCTTCATGGTGTCAACTCCCCAGTCATCGCAGCGTTCTAGGAAGAAAACACAAAGAGATCAGCAAGTAGATGCCTGCTGCAGATTTCTATGCCTGCTGCAAATCGCTTGGCCTGCTTCACCTTCTGCATGTGCGCTCTTAATACGATGACTCCGTCTGGACTCAACTCTAACATGGATTTTTCACGTGGTTTTTTTGTAATAAATAGGCAGTTGGTAATTACTTTGGCATGTCTGTATAGTTTGTTTTATGAGCACTATGATACGTAGCAGGTGCGAGTCATTAGGATGGTGCAAGCAATTAGGCTGCTTGTGAATTTGTATGAACAAGGTCACTGTAGCTGAGGATGTATAGAGACCTGCTGCTTATTTTGCATGAGTGCTTCCTTCTTGTGAATTAGTCGAGCTGCTGTTTGTATGAACAAAATGTTTTCTAAAAAAGATGTGTGTGATGAGAATGCTTTATTTTCACTATGTTATGTATCCTTTTAATACATCATGTATTATCATAAATATGTATTTTTATTTTGTAGTGAGATGTAATTTCCCATCTACGAGGAAGCCTTTGTGAAACGGAAAGTGTATATGCTGGCAAATTCCATTAGATGTATTACTGCTTTTCTATCATTTGGATGTCTATGGACATATCAGGCACAAAGCATAGAGCACTTTGAATCTCTAAAGAAGCATTTGAAGACATCTATGCACTTTAACTCTTGCCAACCTAGCAGTTCGAAAGCAAGAAATTGCAAGTAGATAAATAGGTACCACTTTGGTGGGAAGGTAACAGTGTTCCGTGCGCCTTGGTGTTTAGTCATGCCAGCCACATGACCACGGAAACGTCTTTGGACAGCGCTGGCTCTTCGGCTTTAAAACGGAGATGAGCACCGCAACCCTAAAGTCGGATTCGACTGGCTTTCGAGCAAGGGAACCTTTACCCTTTACCTATGCACTTTAAATCTTTAAGAAGTATTCAAAGACATATCTATTCAAGAACAAGACAGATACAGAAGGGTCAGCCGTGTTCGTCTGAAGCAATTGAACGGATTTAGAGTCCAGTGGCAACTTTAAGAACAACAAAGTTTTATTCAAGTTTTGAGCTTTCGTGTGCTCATACCTTGGATAAGACTTTGTTGGTCTTAAAGGTGCCTCTGGTGTCTAAAGAACAAGACAGTTATAATTTATGAAGCACTTCACTGGATATGGAATACAGTTTGTGAACTGACTGAAGCCTCTTGAATTTCTTGCGCATGGATCCTTGCCTAAGGGAGGTTTGGCATTACAGGTCTTCTAAGTGATTTTCTTTGGAATCTACAATGGAATCTACATTGTGTTTCTATTTGCACTTGTGATCTATGATCGTCAGCGCACCGAAGTCAGTCCTGTCTACTCAGACTGGCAGCGGCTCTCCAGGGTCTCAGGCAGATGGAGATCTTTCACATCACTTACCACCTGATATATTTCAAACTGAAATTGCCAGGGATTGGAACCGGGGACCTTCTGCATGCCAAGAAGATGCTCTACCGCTGAGCCACCATCCGTCCCATGTCTGTGAGCATTCTTGCTGCTGAATTCTGGACTAAGTGAAGTGCCCAAACCGCTTTCAAGGGCAGTCCCATACAGAGAAGATTGTAGTAATCTAGTATGGAAATGACAGCCCCATGATAACTGTATCCCACACTCACTTGTCAAGGACACAGGTGGCTAATGGAAGAAGAAGAAAGCAGGAGGAGGAGATTGGATTTATCCCCTGCCCTTCACTCAGATTCTCAGAGCGACTTACAATCTCCTTTCCCTTCCCCTCCCCACAACAGACACCCTGTGAGGTAGGTGGGGCTGAGAGAGCTCTCTCAAGGACTGCTCTTGAGAAAATAGCTCTCAGAGAACTGTGACTGGCCCAAGGTCACCCAGAAGCTGCATGTGGAGGAGCGGGGAATCAAATCCGGTTCTCCCAGACTAGAGACCATGCTCCTAACCACTACATCAAACATTATGCCCAGAGGAGCAAAAATTACCAGGGCTACATACAGGAAGCAAACTCGAGGGGATATTCCTTGGGTCTCTCACACGAGCACTGAAATTGGGGCCACTCAGTTAAGTTGCTCGAGACAAATGGAAGCACTTCTTCACACCATTAGCTTATGGAATCCATCCCCATAAGATGTTGACACCATTCTCTTTTAAAACAATGAGACAAACCCATGGAAGAAACATTTGATGACTAATATTATATTGTCGAAGGCTTTCACAGCCGAAGTTCATTAGTCGCTGTAGATTTTCCGGGCTGTGTGGCCGTGGTCTTGGCATTGTAGGACCTGACGTTCCGCCAGTAGCTGTGACTGGCATCCTCAGAGGTATACCACAGAAAGATGGAGTACTCTCTGTGTCAAGTTGACATTTGACTTTGGCAGCAGCAGCAGCATGCTTGGAAATCATTGAGGAGACCTTGCCCAAGTAGATTAACATAAACATAGTAAAAATAAATCAATGATTGTGTCAACTTGAATGTGAGACATTGAATGTGAGATTCCTATATAGGAATTGTTCCTGAGGAAAGGCCAAAGGTCTGAAACACTTTAATACCCGGGATCAGGGGTCATTTTGTAGGAAAAGAGGTGCAGGAGCTCATTAGCATAACTCATTAGCATAACTTATTTGCATATGCCACACCCCCTGACATCACTGGAAGTGTGTCAGAAGGCAACACCCACCACTCAGGTTCCACTGGACTGTTTTGGATTGCCAGCTATTGGGGGGGGGGGATGTGTAGGTCTGTCCTCGCAAAGGAGGGAGAGCTTGTACCTGAATAAAACTTGGCCTTAAAGCTGCCACTGGACTGTTTTGGATTGCCAGCTATTGGGGGGGG
>NW_015168117.1:178570-183037 GCF_001447785.1 Gekko japonicus
GGGGGGGAATGTGCAGATCTGTCCTCACAGAGGAGGGAGAGCTCATTCCTGAATAAAACTTGGTCTTAAAGGTGCCACTGGACTGTTTTGGACTGGGGGGCTGGGGGGGAGCTCTGCAACTTACCTGGCTGCTTCTTACTCTGACTGAGGGCTGCTGGGAGCAGGGGGTGGGGCTTGTTGCATGTGCCCGCCCCCTGGGCTCTTTACTGCCGGAGCTCCGCTCCTGGGCGCTCCTGCAGGAAATAACCCCTGTCCGGGATAAGTGTTGAAAGAGAGATTGAATTTGGAGCAGACTGCTTTTGTGAACACAAGACTGTTAGAAGGATATTGATCGAAAGAGTTTGGAGCAGACTGCTATGTGTAATTTTATTAATTTTATTGTCCTTTGTATTTTCTCTGTGAAGGAATAAGTGGCTGTTTTTCATTACCAGACACTAAACGATGTTATGGCTTTAATCTAGTCTCTTTTGTCATTGCATCAATCTGTGGGCATCTAGCACACATCTCCCTTATAAATAAAAGCCGAATGGTGGTGGCACTTCTCTAGAACATTCCACATGCTCCAAAATCAGTTTGCTCTCTGATCTGTCATTCAGAGGGTCTCCCTATCCACTGGCTGCTTTGCCTGAGTCCTGCCTCCAACATTCCTCCCCCCCCCCACAGCCAGTCAGAACACAGAGGTTATTTGCATATGCAGCCTCATTGGCCTCTGCCTCAGAACACAGAGGTCGTTTGCATATGCGACTTGATTGGCTTTTGCCTCTAACATTCTAAACAGTTTTGCTGTTCTGAGGTAAAATGTGTCCAATCTCCAGGTGAGGGCTGGAGATCACTCAGAATTACAACAGCTTTCCAGAAGGCAGAGATCAGTTCCCCTGGAGAAAATGGTGGGCTCTGTATCCTTATATGCTGCTGAGGTGGCCCCCGTATGACAGCCAATGTGACGTAGCAGTCAGGGCTTCAGAGCACGGGAGAGGCTGCAGGTGTGTGTGTGGGGGGTGGAAAGCTGAAGAGTGAGGGGGAAATAAAGGTAGGTTAATGATTGGCTGGGAAGGAGATAGGGTTGCCAACTCCAGGTGGGAAATTCATGGAGATGTGAGTGATGGAGCCTGGAGAGGGTGAGGTTTCAGGAGGCGTGGGACCTCAGACAGGTACAAAGCCATAGACTCCACCCTCCAAACCAACCATTCCCTTCTGGGAAAGCATTGTTGCCAATCTCCAGGTGAGGGCTGGAGATCACTCAAAATTACAATTGTTCTTTAGGTAGCAGAGATCAGTTCCTCTGGAGAAAATGGTGGACTCAGTGTCATTATACCCTGCTGAGGTCGCCACAGCAAATTGACACTGAGTGTCCAAGGCCGGGGCACTCGCCCAGAGCCTCTTTCTAGAGGCCGTTGCATTTATTTCCACAACGGGCCTTTTCCCTATATATTTTTCATACTAGTCTCATCTAATAAGATCCAGCCATCCAGGTCAACGGAGCCAGTGATGCTGCTCACGTGCACTTCAAGTCACCCAAGCCCTTCCCAAATTTCTCCAACGCCGTGATCGTTCCAGCTGTTTGGCCATTTTAACTTTCTTCTAAAGGTCTATGAGCATCATAGATAATAAAAACTGGCCAGAACCAAAAACCCTCTTTAATCACAAGCAAGGAGGCTGAACAGCACCCACTGGCTTGAGACTGGACGCGGCACAATGCCAAGGAGAAATCCGGCGCAGCTTTTGTTGAGCGGGAGGGAGGACGTTCGGCGGCTGTGGCGGTCTGCCCAGACAGACAGGAAGCGAAGGGGCTTCTCCTCCGTGACTCAGCAACGCACCAACCAAGACGAGAGACCCACAAAGGGATCTTTTGATCGCACGCATCTCCCTCCCACCTCCCGACTCCCGAGGCCCTGAGCTGGCTAGCGACAATATAAATGGCAGAGGAAAATCACATTTTCAAATGTTTTAAGATCACTTTGACAACTATCTGCAAATAGCACATAAGACAGAGGCTAAAAATACTTCATTCCCAGGCGATGTTTTTTGCCAGATGCAGAAGAGATGGCACAGAGACAGCCAGGGAAGCTGGTGAAGCCCCTCCACGCCAAACATCTGTCCTCACAGTCTGAACTTAGAACCATATAATTACAGAGTTGGAAGGGGTCATGGAGGTCATCTAGTCCAACCCCCTGCTCAATACAGGATCAGCCTAGAGCATCCCTGGCAAGTGTTTGTCCAGCCGCTGCCAGGGAGGGGGAGCTCACCAACTCCCAAGGCAGCTGATTCCATTGCTGCACAACTCTGACTGTCAAAAAGGTTTTCCTGATAACCGAGCCGGTAACCTTCCCGTCCCTTAATTTAAACCCATTCTTGCGAGTCCTCTCCTCTGCTGCCAACAGGAACAGCTCCCTGCCCTCCTCTCGGTGACAGCCCTTCAAAGATTCCAAGACCCACCTGGCCCCAATCACTTAGCGGGCGCCAGGAAAGGTAACAGCAGGTGCCACAACACCCACAAACACCCCATTGGGGACCCCTGGCTTCTTGGAAGGGTCGCCCCTTGCCCAATTCGTGCAGCCATGGACACCTACTATGATTTATTCAGCAATTTCTGGCTACTCTAAAAAGAGAGCCAGTTCGGTGTAGTGGTTAAGAGTGGTGGACTCCAGTCTAGAGAACCCAGTTCGATTCCCCACTCTCTGAAAGGAGACGGGTTTCTTGACACGGAGTTCGAAGGGACCCTAGAGGGCACCTACTCCAACCCCCCTGCTCAGGGTGGGAATCAGTCAACTATAGCACCCAGCTCTCCTGAAAAGAGCACATGCTTTTTAAAAAATGTTTAAAATGATTTGGGGGGGGAAGCATTTACAGGAGAAATCCTTGTGGGGCTGCGTCTTTTAAGAAAGGGGGCCTTAGCCCCCAAAAGCCTCACCGTCGCTACGGGCCTGATCCAAAAGTTACTTAGCACCCTGTGTAGATCAGCTTTCTTGCTGACTTCATTAACCTGGAATCCGTGGTTATTGAGCATTTTAATTGTTTTTAAATTGTATATGTTGTTTTTAACTGTATTAGAGTATTGATGTTTTATTAGCAAGCTTTTTCTTGCCTTGTTAGCCGCCCTGAGCCCTACGGGGAAGGGCGGGGTATAAATTTAATAATAAATTTAATAATATTTTTTTTAAAAAAAAAATGTTCAAATCCCCGGCAATTTCCAGTTAAGGGATCTAGCAGGAGGTAATGTGAAAAACCTCAGCCTGAGACCCTGGAGATCGGCTGCGAGGCTGAGTAGGCAATCCTGACCTTGACGAACCAATGTTCTGATTTAGTATCAAGCCGCTTGAACCAGTCGGGAAGAAACAGGCAACCCGAATGCACATGAAGCAAGCGGCGTTCCCTCTAAGCTGAGTCAGTGTGAGCTAGCTCACTTTTTTTTAGTCTCTGGAGCCCACATTTCTGTCTCAGCTCAGGAAGGATGGGGCTCCAGAGCAAACTAATTTATGCAGCAGCCAAATCCCTCCCTCACAACTTTAATGCCAGGAGGTCACAGAGCAGATTTTTTGCTCACAAGACTCCACAGCTTAGAGGGAGTCCTGGAAGCAAGCCCTGACTGGGACGGGCCCGGCCAGCGCGCTCAGATCTCAGCCGCTACACAGGGTCGGCCCTGGTGAGTCCAAGGAAGTCCAGGGTCGCTACGCAGAGACAGGCAGTGGCAAACCCCTTCTGAACGTCCCCCTGACTTGAAAACCCTATGGCAGGGGGGTCAAACGTGTGGCCCAGGGGCCAGATCAGACCCCCGGAGGGCTTCTATCGGGCCCGCAGTGCAACTGGCTGTCTTCTGCTTCTTCTTCCTGTTCTGCTGCTGCTGCATCATCGTAGGTCTGCAGCTTACACCTGAACAGCGTACTCAAGACTGCAACAGCACAAGGACATTCTGATGCAATCATTGAGAGCAAGAGGTGCCAGTTATCAGATATTGTTAAATAAACAAAATATCACCAGAGTGCTCATGTTTTAAGCATGTTTTTATTTTAAGTAAAAAAACCCAACCCTTTCTGTTTGTGTCCTTTATAAAGTTTATCTCTCCGCTACCTGGCATTACGTTTTATGACACGCGTGGCCCGGCCCAATAAAGTCTCATTTATGTCAGATCCGGCCCTCGTGACAAATGAGTTCAGCACCCCAGCCCTGCAGGGTCACCCTAAGCTATTGCAATTTGGGGCCACTTTTTGCTCCCCAAGGGGGGATACAGGATTTCCGGGGGGGTGGGGACACACAGATCCTTCCTGCCAGACCACCTTGACCCCCCCTACACACACTGTATTCCCCACCCCCAAGCCCGTTCTAATTTGTCGGTGTCCTCCTTCTACCCGCTGGTGGCTGCCGCTGAACGGAAAGGGCATCTCCTAATGCGGAAATTAATTTACTGCTCGCCACCCGGACGGTTCCGCTAGAAATTCCAATATATAAACAGAAAGTGCCGGGGGGGGG
>NW_015168117.1:183093-187729 GCF_001447785.1 Gekko japonicus
GTGGAACGACCGGGGGGGGGCGGGGGAGTTGGTAGATTTGGGCAGAGGAAGGGGGGGAAAAACACCCTTTAAAACGGACTCCGGGGCTTATTGCAAAGAAGAGCCGGATTGACACGGGCTGGCCTGGATTCCGTGCCACGGAGCCCTGAAGAAGACAAATGGGTCTGTCAGGCGCCGAGGCTAATTGCCTGCCAGGGGCTCATCTCGCTCCACTCGGGACTCATCTGTTTTCATCACGGCAGCCCCAGGCCCGCTCTGGTCCTTCAACTACCAGGGAAAAAGGGAAGGGGGGGGGGGTTTCCAGGGCTAAGGCCTTGGGCTTCTTAGCCCTGCTGTCGATTTGCCCCACTGTGGCCTCTCTGGGCACACACCCCTTGCAGGCCAGTCTGGGGTGGCCCGGTGGTTCACCGACAGGCCCCCTTGCAGAGCCTGCATGTTGCTGGGGCTCTACGGAACCGGCACCTCTTCTGCCCGGGTGGGATCACCCTTTGGAGGGGAGGTGAAGAAGCAAGGGGGGGGGGAGGTTAGTAGCAGACAAGGAAGTCATAGAATCATAGAATGTTAGAGTTGGAAGGGACCTTGCAGGTCATCTAGTCCAACCCCCTGCGTAAGATTTACTCAGAGCAAAAGACAGACACATAGAAATATAGAGCTGGAAGGGAACGCGAGGGTCATCTAGTCCAACCCCCTGCGCAATGCAGGAAATTCACAGCTCCCTTCCCCCATCCCCACCCTCCCAGTGACCCCTGCTCTATGCCAAGAGGGATCACAGACTCATAGAGTTGGAAGGGACCTCCAGGGTCATCTAGTCCAACCCCCTGCACAATGCAGGAAATTCACAAATAGCTCCCCCTCCACACACAAACACCCAGTGACTGCTGGTCCACGCCCAGAAGATGACAAAAAACCTCCAGGATCCCCAGCCAAACTGGCCTGGAGAAAAATTCCTTCCTGACCCCAAAGTGGTGATCAGCATTTCCCTGGGTGTGTAAGAAAGGGCCACAAGAACTAAGGACTGAGGTAACCCTTCCTGCCCCCCCACCCCCCGGTCACGATCTGCCTCAGTTCACAGAATCAGCAGGAGGGTCTCACACGAATGCAGAACGACCCCCAGTTGCCAGTGGAAATGCTGCTGGCAGCTGCGGATCAGGCCCTTTTGCCACCACTGTGAGCAGCACACCCTTCCAAATGTTTCTTCTTCGGCAGCTCCAGCCTCCTCCTCCTCCTCCTGCCCTGTTAAGCTTCGTTAGCCGCTCATTTGCTGCTAATGCCGCAGAGAGTGCAGGCACCGTCAGATTGTGCTCCAATTGGCAGCAAGGTGCTCTTACGCCTTTTGCAGATCGGCCCCAACTCTGTCCTTCCAAAAGGCACCGGCTCACAGCTGGTCTAAACTGCCGGCTCTCGGCCCAAAAAGCAGAGCTGGGAGGCGCCTCTCCCTTCCCTCCAGGCACAAGGACAGGCAGCTTTCCAGAGCCGACGCTAAGGGGGTGCGTCCGCAGGCACACACACACACACACACACAAGGTGGGTTTCAGCAGCGGCAGGAGGGAAAGTGGAATCCGGTTTCCAGGAAAGAAGGAGAAGGGCTTGAAACCTTCGACACCTCCTTGGGGGATTCTGGACACGGGGCTGCGTGGCTGAAAGGTGACCCGTTCAACACTGACTACGCACCTTCCACGTAGAAAGCATGTTGCTATGGGTCACTATCAACAGATCTGCATAATTCACAAGGCGTGTGAAGCAAAGACAGTGCACAGTTCTGGTCGCCTTGTCTCAAAAACTGGGAAAAGTACAGAGGAAGGCAACCAGGTTGAGGAGGGAAGGCCAAAGACTCTGGGACTTTTTGGTTTAGAAAAGAGACAACTAAGGGGGGTACATGAGAGAGGTTTATAAAAAGAGGTGCAGGAGCTCATTTGCATAACTCATTGGCATATGCCACACCCACTGACAAAGGGCAGGCAAGCAAGCGGCTGCGGGGCACCTGGAGAAGATAGGGCAGGGAACCCAGGCATATTTAGAATGCCTTTCTCTCCCTTCCCCAGAAGGGGAAGAAAGAAAGGCATTTAACCCCCCCCCCCATTCCGCCAAGTTTCTCCGCAAAAGTGGAGAGGCTCAGGGGAAAGGGGGGGGCACGTCTGGTGTTGTGGTTAAGTGTGCGGACTCTAATCTGGGAGAACAGGGTTTGCTTCCCCACTCCTCTTCCACTTGCACCTGGCTGGATGACCTTGGGCAAGCCGTAGCTCTGATAAGAGCTGTCCTTGAAAAAGAGCAGTTTCTGTCAAGAGCTCTCTCAGCCCCACCTGCCTCACAGGGTGTCTGTTGTGGGGAGGGGAAGGGAAAGGCGTTTGTAAGCCGCTCTGAGACTCCTTTGGGTAGTGAAGGGCGGGGTGTGTATCCAATCTTTTCTTCTTCTTCTCCAGCGGGGGGGGGTGCCCTAGGCTCCTTACTGCCAGAGTGCCGCTCCGCCGTGCTCCGGCAGGAAATGACCCCTGTTTCTGCCCATCCTTTATGGATTGCTGATCTGTCCTGGGCGATGGGGGGGGGGGTGAGAGACCTCAGATCTGAGCAAGAAAGTAGCCACAAGGAGTTCACAAGGGCAGAGCGACAGGAAACGGGAGAGCAGGAGCAAGAGGATGCAGTGGATTCTTGAGCGCGTATTCAAAAGAAAAAAAAAGCCCTCGGGAAAGTTAAATGGAGAAGGAAGGAGGAAATTGAGAACTCAAAACTCCTACGTAAGCCAGCACCGCGAAGCAAGCCATTTCCCCAGCAGCCTCTTAAGGCTTTGAGTCACCGTGTAACACCTCGCAGCCAGGAGACACTCTTCCGGCGATAGACAGCCCATGCCGCGCAAACAGAGCAGTCAAAGCAAGGCAATTTTGGGGTGGGGGGAGATTGTGTGTCGCTCCCCACCCAGGCCTCCAGTAAGACAGACCTGACCGTTTTTATAAATGACCTGGAGGAAGACATGGAGGGGATGCTTGTCAAATTTGCAGATGACACGAAGCTGGGTGGGATTGCTAATTCTGAAGAAGACAGAGTCAGGATTCAAAAGGATCTAGAGAGGCTGGAAATGTGGGCGGGGACAAATAAAATGAATTTCAATAGAGAGCAAAGTCCTACACTTAGGTACAAAAAATCAAAGGCACAGATATAGAATGGGAGGGACTTGGCTTGACAGCAGCACGTGTGAAAGGGATCTGGGTGTTCTGGCGACTGCAAAGAAAGCGAATGCAATCTTAGGATGCATTAACAGAAGCATTGTGTCCAGATCACGGGAGGTGGTCGTTCTGCTCTGTTCTGCTATGGTCAGGCCTCACCGGAAGTCCTGTGTCCAGTTTTGGGCACCACATTCTAGGAAGGATGTTGACCAGCTCAAGCGTGTCCAGAAGAGGGCAACCAGGATGGTGAGAGGGTTGGAATCCAAGTCTTATAAGGAAAGGCTGAAAGAGTTGGGTCTGCTTAGCCTGGGAAAGAGAAGGCTTAGAGGGGACATGATCGCAGTCTTCCAATATCTGAAGGGCTGTCCTGTAAAAGATGGAGCGGGTCTATTCTCTCTTGCTCAGGATTGCGAGACTAGGTCTAATGGGTGGAAATTACAAGGGCGTCGTTACCAGCTAAATACCAGGAGAAACTTCCTAACCGTCAGAGTGGTTGAGCAGTGGAACAGTCTGCCTCGGGAGTTTCTGCCAGAGCTCTCTCAGCCCCGCCTACCTCCCAGGGTGTCTGTCTGTTGTGGGGAGGGGAAGGGAAAGGAGTTTGTAAGCCACTATGAGACACCTTTGGGTAGTGAAGGGCGGGGTATAAATCCAATCTCTTTTTCTTCTTCTTCTACTCCGTGCACATAGAGGCTGAAAGGCTGCTAGGAGCTGAGTTACACTGGCAAAGCCTGGCAAACAATGCACTACCAGGCAGGAGTCGTGCTGGGCACAAGAAGAGCCATCCTAAACTACTGTTAGTTGGCACCCTTGGATCTACCAGACAACTGCAGCACTGAATGCCCTCTCCAATGCCCGCAGGGCCCCCCCGACCTTACATCACCCTCCCCCCCGCCTTCCTGCCCGTCTCTGCCACCCACTCATATATACTCCAGCATGGCCACAATCTTCCCTTTCATGGGCCTGCCAGCCCAGAGGAAAAGGGAGAGCTAAACAGGTGCTTCCATGGCTACAGCCTCTTTCCTGCCGGCCAAATGGCTCCAGAGAGCCGTTCGAGACTTTCTATCTGTCACGTATTCATTTTTGCGTGTGTTCATCTATGTAGTCTCATGACGTCTCACGACCGATGCTCCCTCTAAGCCGTGGAGTCTTGTGAGCAGAAGTTCTACTCTGTGAACCGCCGGCATTAAAGCTGTGAGCGAGTGATTTGGCTGCTGCATAAATTAGTTTGCTCTGGAGCCCTCCTTCCGGGGCTAAGACGAAAACGTGTGAGCTGGAGGCTAAAAAAACTGTGAGCTAGCTCACACTCACTCAGCTTAGAGGGAACACTGCTCATGATGATAAGGTTCAACTGCTGGTCCAGCCTAGCACCCCAAAGTTGAGGATGGACTCTTAATATGATAGATGAAGAAGAAGAAGAAGAAGAAGAAGAAGAAGAAGAAGAAGAAGAAGAAGAAGAAGAAGAAGGAGGAGGAGGAGGA
>NW_015168117.1:188362-201133 GCF_001447785.1 Gekko japonicus
GTTTACCTTGTTTGTTGTCAAAACCCAGGGCCTTTTTTTGTAGCAGGAACTCCTTTGCATGTTAGGCCACACACCCCTAATGTAGCCAATCCTAATGAGTTTCTGCTGTTGGGTGTGGCCTATTATGCTAATGGGTTCCTGCTGGGCGCGGCCAACTTGGGAGCCAGCCGGAACTCCGTTCCTGTGCGTTCCTGCCCAAAAATAGCCCTATCTATATCTATATCTATATCTATCTATCTATCTATCTATCTATCTATCTATCTATATCTATATCTATGTCTGTCTGTCTGTCTGTCTGTCTGTCTATGAATGGTTAACTTCCATCTCTCTCTCTATATATGAACGGTTAACTTCCATTTCAATGTGTCTCAGGAAGTGTGGCTGCACACAAAAGCTCAAACCTCGAATAAAACACTTGGTCTTAAAAGTGCCACCGGACTCAAACTTTGTTCTAACCTGACCGCTTGTTAACAAAGCTGAAGAAACAGCAAATAATTTATTGTCCTTTAATCACAAGCAGTTCTATTTTTAGGCTTGCAACCTTGCTTTCAGAGTTTTAAGGAGAATGATCAAGACATATCTGTCCAGTACTAATTATTCGCATAACTGATCCAAGTTCCACATTGTTTTATTTAGAGGTCAGTCGCGTGCTGAAGTCAGAGACATTTATTTTTGTTCCTAACCCTCACTTCCTCTATACAAAGTGCCTACTAAGGGTCTAATCCGGTTTTCTGCTGGGGATTTCCAATCAAAGGAGACCATGTCCTGGGTACTCATATCTTGCGGACAGGATTTCTCATTTTACTTGGCATTCTGCCTATCGGCTGAAAACCTACTTTACCTTAATCTTAGAAAACTGTAATCATTATGTATTTAGTTCAAGTTTTAAGAAACGTTAGGAGACCTGATTTTTCTCACATGCATTTATTCTGGATTCACAGACTTTAACTTGCACCTTTTAATTTTATTTTTTTAAACCCTTGCCTAATGAATAGTGACACTTTATTTTCAATAAAATCATTCATTTTAAAAGAGTTCTCTGTCCGGTCTGCTGGCAAAACATGTTGACATCTGACCGATAATATTTTATTATGCCACAAGAGATAAGTTAGAGATTTTTTTGTAGCAGACCTAATTGGAGTCTATGGTGCTGTATGCAGTCTAATGAGGCTTTACCACTCCAAGAGCTGAATTCGGCATACATCTCTAGACCGGGAGCAAATAAAATAATCTGTCACACATCTATAGACTGGGAGCAAATAAAATAATCCGTCACACATCCTTGGGCAAAGAGGCATTTGGAGAGGAGAATTTCACCATCCTGTTGGCAGGAAACATCTGGGTGGGAGAGGGTGGCTCATATCCTGGCCTGTTCCTCAAAGTGACACATGTGTATGTACGGTAAAGAGGATGAACACGGCGGGGGGGCGGGCGGACACAATGCATGCATCCATTTCCCCAACGTAAGGGCAGCTCAGAACCAGGCCCAGTGATGCAAAGACTGGCTACATCTAGCAGCATTACCCAGCTCCCGTCCCGCTTCTAACCCCGTTCCACTCTGTGATGTCCTCCCCAGGAAGGAACTGAATCGGACTTGGGATCCATCAAAGTCAGTATTTGTCTATTCAGACCAGCAGCCAAACCAATCAAAGTCAGTATTTGTCTATTCAGACCAGCAGCCACTTTCTGGGGTCTCGGGCGGAGGTCTTTCCCATCACCTCCTGCCGGGTCCTTCTATCTGGAGATGCCAAGGATTGAACCTGGGACCTTCTGCATGCCAATCAGAGCTCTGCCCTTACTGAGCCACAGCCCCTCCTTACAGCTCTCCAGGGTCTCAGGCAGAGGTCTTTCCCATCACCCACTGCCTGGTCCTTTTTGACTGGAGATGCCGGGGAATGAACCTGGGACCTTCCGCATGCCAGGCAGAGGCTCTTCCACTGAGCCACAGCCCCTCCTTGCAGCTCTCCAGGGTCTCCGGCAGAGGTCTTTCCCATCACCCACTGCCTGGTCCTTTTTGACTGGAGACAACAATGCACGCTCCGAAGAGGAGTGACTGCGCGCCATGATGCAAGCTTCCCCTGATCTTTTCAAGCAAGCCCCACACGAAGCACAAGGCAGATCTGGACACTCCATGAAAGAGGAATCGTATTTGCTTACCACCATGACAGCGTGGGAGAAAATGTGGTTCTAAGCAGCTGTTCCGCCAAATCCAAAGGCAGGATTTGGGGCCAGAGGTACTACGACATCTCGGGCTGCCTCTGCACTGCCCCATCTTGCTCTGTCCTGTGGGATCGCCAGGCCCGGCCCTGCCAGGGCACTCTCCCCGCCAAGCTATCTTTATTTGTCCTTCAGTTGGGTCCTTTCCGCTTTTGCCTGGCACTCCGGATTCTCCCAGTGTTCGAGTCGAGGCAATTTAAGTCCGTGGCAAAAATACCTGCCAGTTGGATTCGATTTTAGTGCAGAATAGGGGGGGAAAACTGGATTAAAAGGAAGGTTGGGTTCGATTTTACTGCAGAATGGGGGAAATAAAGGTAAAGGTAAAGGTTTCCTTGCTCGAAAGCCAGTCGAATCCGACTCTAGGGTTGCGGTGCTCATCTCCATTTCAAAGCCGAAGAGCCAGCGCTGTCCAAAGACGTTTCCGTGGTCATGTGGCCGGCATGACTAAACACCAAGGTGCACGGAACGCTGTTCCCTTCCCACCAAAGTGGTACCTATTTATCTACTTGCCATTTCTTGCTTTCGAACTGCTAGGTTGGCAGGAGCTAGAACTAGAGACAGGAGCTCACTGCATCATGCGGCACCCAGGTCTCGAACTGCTGAACTACTGACCCTCCACAGCCTGCAGTTCAGCAACCACTTGAGCCACCGCAGCTCCATGGGGGAAATACCTGGATTAAAAAGAAGGCTGGATTCGATTTTAGTGCAGAATGGGGGGGGGCTGGATTAAAAAGAAGGCTGGGTTCAATTTTAGTGCAGAATGGGGGGGGAACTGGATTATAAAGAAGGCTGGGTTCGATTTTACTGCAGAATTGCTTGGAGGACACCGTGGTGGACATGGATTAAAAGGAGAGTGCGGAAAGGGTCTTGGTCATGCCGCCGAGCAGCTAGGAAGCTGTGAGAACAGCACGGTCAAGTGTCAAACTGGGGACATTTATTTATTTTATTTTATTTATTTAAGCATTTTTACCCCGCCCTCCCCGCAAGCGGGCTCAGGGCGGCTTACAGGGGGCATAGCCCATACATAAAATCACATAAAATGCAATAAAATCCTAACAGCATTACAATGAACAATAAAGTGCTTTCTTTTATCAGATGATCTTAAGTTGTTAAAAAGATGGCATCATTGTCCAAGAAATGGTCCGAGCCCGTCCGCTATACTCATTGTCGTATAGTTCTAATAGCGCTAAGTTCAAGGGCACTCCCAACTTCGAAGGTCTTACCACCGTTGGTAGTAGTGGTGGCAGCGGCGGCCCCTACGTGAAAGCCTGGTGGAAGAGCTCCGTCTTGCAGGCCCTGCGGAACTGCATAAGGTCCCGCAGGGCCCTGATCTCCTCCGGGAGCTCATTCCACATCGGGGGTCAAAGCCAGGTTCAGCCACCAGGCATGTTGGGCGAGTCTGGGAAAGTCATTCTCCATCAATATTTCAAAGCAGCCAACTCCGGCCCTGCATGGCACAGAGCATTCCCCACACATGCAAACAGCTGGTTGTTAGGGCTCCTGGCACATAAATGCCACTGCACATTCCCCAGGCCCTTGAACAGCAGTACTCTCATTTACTTTACACAGTTGCTAGCTGCAATATGTTGTCGAAGGCTTTCACGGCTGGAGTTCATTAGCTGTTGTAGATTCTCTGGGTTGTATGGTTGTACAACAGCTAATTTGCCAGCTGCCTTTCTTCCTTACAGACCTCAAGGCGGCTCACGACATAGATAAAACACGCAGAATGAAATACATTTAAAAAACGTAAACACCAACACTGAAAATAGCAACTTAGAATTGCTAGTAAACGTGACCAAATGCAGTCCCAATGAAACAGTCTTCAGCTGCCCCCTAAAGATCAAGACTGAGGGCGGCCAGGTGCACTGGCTGGGGGCGGCTGTTCCATAATTGCGGGGCTATCACCGAAAAGACCCTCGCTGGTGTGCCCACCAAAGGAGCTTCTGGGATTGATGGAACGGAGGGGCTTGCCCTATGATCTTCATTCCTGGGCAGAACAGGTAGAAGAAGACACCCAGGTCCAGTGTTCCCTCTAAGCTGAGTTAGCGTGAGCTAGCTCCCAGTTTTTTAGCCTCCGGCTCACACATATTTGTCTTCGTTCAGGAAGGAGGGCCCCAGAGCAGTATAGCGGTATAGAAGTCACATGTAAATAAAAAAATAATAATAATTTAGGCAGTAGCCAAATCGTTCGCTCACAACTTTCATGTCAGGAGCTCACAAAGTAGGATCTTTCCTCACGAGACTCCACAGCTCAGAGGGAACATTGCAAGCCATCTAGGCCTCTGAAGGACAAAACCAATACCTTGAACTCGGAGTGGGCTGGTAGCCAGCGGAATTGCTGTAACACAGGGGCTACATGCTCCTGACCCCCAACATTCTGCACTAGCTGCCCAATGCTCCCTGTAAGCTGTGGAGTTTTGTGAGCAAAAATCCTACTTTGTGAGTTCCTGGCATTGAAGTTGTGAGCGAGCAATTTGGCTACTGCATAAATTAGTTTACTCTGGAGCCCTCCTTCCTGAGCTCAGACAGAAAATGTGTGAGCTGGAGGCTAAAAAACTGTAAGCAAGCTCACACTAACTCAGCTTAGAGGGAACACTGGCTGCAGCCTCCAAATCCCATTACTCCCCCCCCCCGAAAAACGCCGCATATGCTTCTGCTAAAGACCCACTCCACCCTGGGCTGGACTTGGCATGGAAATCCAAGGCTGCAGTACACAGACTCAGTAGGGCGGTCCCAACAGAGCCACACTTAGCCATCAAACCAGCAAGGGACAATCAGACTACGAAGTTCAGAGTCTACAATTACCTAACTTGGGGTGGGGGGCAATGCTCCCTCTTAGCTGTGGAGACTTGTGAGCAAAAATTCTGCTTTATGAGCTACTGGCGTTAAAGTTGTGAGCAGGTGATTTGCCTACTGCATAAATTAGTTTTCTCTGGAGCCATCCTTCCCAAGCTAACATAAAAATCTGTGAGCCAGAAGCTTAAAAACTGTGAGCTAGCTCACACTAACTCAAGCTTAGAGAGAACACTGGTGGGGAACACTGCAGGCCCTACTGGAACTCAGACACAGTGAGAAGAAGAAGAGACTGGATTTATACCCCGCCCTTCACTACCCAAAGGAGTCTCAGAGCCGCTCACAATCTCCTTTCCCTTCCCCCCACCCCACGACAGTCACCCTGTGATGTGGGTGGGGCTGAGAGAGCTCTCTCGAGGACTGCTCCTGAGAGAACAGCTCCGAGAGAACTTGTGTCTGACCCAAGGTCACCCCAGCAGCTGCACATGGAGGAGGAGTGGGGAATCAAACCCGGTTCTCCCAGATTAGAGTCCGCGCTCCTAACTACTACACCAAATGGCTCTCTGAGGGAGGGGGGGTGCGGCCACAAAGTGCCAGCTGTCCCTCCATCATACAGTGAAGATTCCTGTGCTGTGGCGGCAGCTGCTGAAAAAGCAAAGGTTTTTTAAAAAAAAAAAAAAAATCTGTACAGTCAATCAAACCTCCAATGGCCAATCAGAAGTCTTCCTGGGCAGAAGCCCCACCTCGCCCCACCCCACTTTCCAAAACTACCCGGCAGGCAGCAAGAACGGTGTTGCGGAGGGCCGCCCACAGGCACTGTGCTGGGGACGCCTGACCTAACTGTTCCACGACCCCCCCCCCCCACCCCAGAAGCGGGCCAGCTCACTCACCCGAAGGGCTGCCCAAGCCAGCCATGTACAGAGCGACCAGTAGGAGGCAGCAGCGGGCCTTCATCCTGCAAAGACAGAAAAACCAAAGAGAAGGGTTGTCATTCTTGTCCCTCTGGAGCCAGGAGGGTATCAGCGGGGCTCAGAAGACATCCCACACCCCACCCCCTGCCTGAGTTCTGCAACGGCAAGAAGAGACGCTCGCAGGGGTAGATCTGTTGAGGGCCTCAGAAATGCCCGGTGCCAAAGGCACAGGCCCCTTTCAGACCGCCTTTGTAATCTGTTTTCAGAGCAGGTTAACGAATGGGCTTTTTGAGTCAGGTCAGACACAGCTGTTTGTCCAACTGGCTGATAAAGGATAGTGAAGGAGGAAAAAGAGGAGGAGTTGGTTTTTATACCCCGCCCTTCACTGCCCAAAGGAGTCTCAGAGCGGCTTACGATCGCCTTCCCTTCCCCTCCCCACCACAGACATCCTCTGAGGCAGGTGGGGCTGAGAGAGCTCTGAGAGAACTCGGACTGACCCAAGGTCACCCAGCTGGCTTCATGTGGAGAAGGAGTGGGGAATCAACCCTGGTTCTCCAGATTAGAAGAAGATTTGGTTTTTATACCCCACTTTTCGCTACCCGAAGGAGTCTCGGAGTAGCTTACAATCGCCTTCCCTTCCTCTCCGTACGACAGACACCCTGTGAGGTAGGTAGGGCTGAGAGAGCTCTGAGAGGACTGTGACTGACTCAAGGTCGCCCAGCTGGCTTCATGTGAAGGAGGAGTGGGGAATCAAACCCGGTTCTCCAGATAAGAAGAAGAGTTGGTTTATATACCCTGCTCTTCATTCAGAGTCTCAGAGCGGCTTACAATCTCCTTTCCCTTAGGAGTGCAGACTCTAATCTGGGAGAACCGGGTTTGATTCCCCACTCCTCCACATGCAGCTGCTGGTGTGACGTTGGGTCAGTCACAAGTTCTCTCTGAGACGTTCTCTCAGGAGCCATCCTTGAAAGAGCTCTCTCAGCCCCACCTACCCCACAGGGTGTCTGTTGTGGGGAGTGGAAGGGAAAGGAGACTGTATGCCGCTCTGGGACTCCTTTGGGTAGTGAAGGGTATAAATCCAATATCCTCCTCCTCTTCTTCTCCTCCTCCTCCCCCCCCAAAAAAAAAACGAAGAAAGACCCAGGCCACGTTGCTTAAAGGGACTACAAGCCATAAACGAGATCCATAACCACAACTGCAGCCACAGATCTAACATTACCCCCGGACGGCAGTCCTGCCCTTTAAAGGGGATGAAGCGCTGCCCACCAAAGGGCCACGGCAGCATCACTGGCTAAGAGCTTATTGCCAGATGGAACTTTAGTTTGCCAACCCTCAACAAGCAACATTTCCGGAAATTTTGAAACTTGGAAAAAACCCCGTTTTTTCCCCAGTTTTTTTCGGGGGGGGGAATGGAATTTTTTTTGAAAAATTGAAAAAAATGCTACATTAGCACTTCTTTTTTCTTTTCCAAATTGAAAGTCATTCTGTTACTTTAGGAACATAAAATATGACTATGGACATTTTTACTTGGCATGAAATTATCAGGACTAGCATATTAAAAATATAGTGTATCCAAACAATTATTACAAACAGAATACCCACCCACATGCAAAAACAAAACGGAAACCTTTTTTTTTCTTGTGACAATCGCACCTCCTAAAGGAAGAAATGCATCTTGTGCTTCCATTGGAGAGTTCAATTTGTAACCTAGGACTTGCTTGTCCTCAGTGCACAGAAATTAGATCAATCTGATACCATACATATTTTTTTAGAAATGATTTGGAAAATATTTGAACACCTTGTCTTAAAATATTTTATTCATCATGTTAAAATAAAATGTTCCATAATCAAATTTTCTTCTTTCCTTTTTTCAATTTTTCCAATTTTTCGGAAAAAAACAAAAAAGGCTTCAGGAAAAAATGGGGGGGGGACTTTTCCCCCCGAATTTTTCTGGCTTTTTTCCAGGCCTTTACATCTCTATTCCTCTCCCTTATCCAGTTCTCAGCAAAGAAAGATGGGTGTCAGGTAGCATTCCCTCAGAGCTGCGCGGGTGAGCGGCCGCTCATGAACACAGGAAGCCCCCCTCGGCAGCAATCCGGAGCCGCGCAGGGTCTCGCACTGCCCATGGCCCCTTTTAAGTTCACAAGAAAAATTATGCCATGAAAACTGACTAATTATAAACTCATATCTTATTGTAATTAATAAATGCAACTTATACAAGAAGAAGGAGAGAGAGACGAGATTGGATTTATACCTGCCCTTCAATATCCAAAGGAGTTTCAGAGCGGCTTACAAACTCCTTTCCCTTACCCTCCCCACAACAGACACCCTGTGAGGCGGGTGGGGCTGAGAGAGCTCTGACAGAAACTTCTCTTTTTCAAGAACAGCTGTGCAAGAACTATGGCTTGCCCAAGGTCACATCAGCACCTGCACGTGGAGTAGTGGGGAATCAAACCCGGTTATCCCAGATTAGAGTCTGCGCACTTAACCACTACAAACTGGCACCAAACTGGCACCAAACAACAATTTGGGGGGGACTGATTATTAATTTGTATGCAATATGAGGACTGACAGACTTGCACCAGTCCGCTGTGAAATGATTGGAGCAAATTTTGAATGAATGGATTCTTAAGCGATACCAGCTTTGATGAAAGAGGATACCAGAAACGGCGTTTTTACAAGCTAGCCCTCCGTCAGCTGGATTCTCATGGAATGTCTACAATTTCTCTGAAAATAGGACACTTGAACGTTGACATAGCACTTTTTGCACTTAAGAACATCAGAACCTAAGAGAAGCCAATCTTGGATCAGGCCAGTGGCCCATCCAGTCCAACACTCTGTGTCACACAGGGGCCAAAAATACCAGGTGCCATCAGGAGGTCCAGCAGTGGGGCCAGAACTCCAGAAGCCCTCCCACTATTGACCCCTCCAAGCACCAAGAATCCAGAGCATCACTTGCCCCAGCCTGAGAGTTCCTGTCTATCCCTTGTGGCTAATAGCCACTGATGGACCTCTGCTCCTTTTACTTATCCAGTTCCCTCTTGAAGCTGTCCATGCTTGTAGCCGCCGCCACCTCCTGTGGCAGTGAATTCCAAGTGTTCATCACTCTTTAGGTGAAGAAGGACTTTATCTGTTCTAACCCGACTGCTCAGCAGTTTCATTGAGTTATCTACTATGACTCCAAGATCTAGGACCGGTTGCCAGATATTTGTTTGAATATCTTTATTTATTTTTCATGGGAAAAAATTATTTTTTCAATGGACAAAAACAAACAAAAACAGACATAACACATACACATAAAATGGGGGTTACATATATTTATCTATATCATCTGTCACCTCCTGCAATGTTTACTACAATTATTATCACAAAATAGTTTTGCATAAGTGTTTTGCATATTAATATGGAAATGAAGTCTCCTAAAATGTTCATATGTCTATATTGTTTATTTGTAATAGTCTTCCAACCATTTATAAAATCTTGACCACGTACTGCAGAAACGTCCTCCTTCTTGTCCTCTCTAAACTGAAGTCCATTTGTCCATCTCAGCCGTTTCAAGAATTTTGTATATGAGTTCTTCTTTAGAAGGTAGTTCACTTTTCCTCCAATACTTAGCGTATAAGATTTGCTTGAATGTCTTTACAAATCTGTATTGGAACTTTCAGTCCTAGTATTGTGCCAGTATTAATAATCAATTGTGGTATAACCTGCATTTATTAATGACAATAAGATATGTGGCTCAAGTGGTTAAGACGCTGAACTGCAGGCTGTGGAAGGTCAGTAGTTCAGCAGTTCGAGACCCGAGTGTGCCGCAGGACAGAGCGAGCTCCCATCTCTAGTTCCCGCTCCTGCCAACCTAGCAGTTCGAAAGCAAGAAATTGCAAGTAGATAAATAGGTGCCACTTAGGTGGGAAGGTAACAGCGTTCCATGCGCCTTGGTGTTTAGTCATGCCGGCCACATGACCACGGAAACGTCTTCGGACAGCGCTGGCTCTTCGGCTTTGAAACGGAGATGAGCACCACGACCCTAGAGTCGGACTCGACTGGCTTTCGAGCAAGGGAGACCTTTACCTTTTACCTTTATCATTAGTAAGTTTTCACGGCATAATATTTCGGGGGGGGCGCTTATTTCTGCGATTCTCTATATTCCTCATTTTAAGATTTCAGCAGTTATATTCTGCTCACGATGTGAACTGCTCAGGGTGGGGGGGGATCAGAGGGAACATTGTGTAGGGACTTATCCAGGATGCGCTCTCCTGGCAGTTTCATGTGGTCTGAGAAACCCCGGAGTTCCCCCAGAAGCTCACCAAGTTTCCCTCTATTGGTGACGGTGCAGATTCCAGAACACGTTACTCCTACTCGCTTCGCAAGAGAAACCTTCCTCTTGCTACACCTAGTCCTGAACGACTGAGAAGGAAGGAAGAGCCATCGCACATGGCGCATACAGAAACGCAACAGGAGTCCAGGGACACCTTAAAGACCAACAGAGTCTGTTCCAGCAGACGCTTTCTGGAGTACGACCTCATCCTATCAGGTAGACTCCAGGCAGATCGCAAAACACGAGAAGCAATTCAATCAGACAGCCAAGTCCTCCAACAAACAATGCAGTAGAGCGAGGGTTGCATAATGGGGAAGACAATGCAAACGAAAACCAGGCGAAGGCATGACGCACCAAAGGGGTTGCAAAAGGCCGACGGCACTGCAGTAAAAAGGAGCCAGAGTTCAGGAGCACCTCAAGGACTGACCGAATTTGTGGCAGGGGAGGAGCTCTCCTGAGTCACTGCTCACTTAAGAACATAAGAAATGCCAATGTTGGATCAGGCCAAAGGCCCATTCAGTCCAACACTCTGTATCACACAGTGGCCAAAAATACCAGGTGCCATCAGGAGGTCCACCAGTGGGGCCAGGACACTAGAAGCCCTCCCACTGTTGCCGCCCCCCCCCCAAGCACCAAGAATGCAGAGTATAAGAACATAAGAACATAAGAGACACCAAAGTTGGATCAGGCCAATGGCCCATCCAGTCTAACACTCTGTGTCACACAGTGGCCAGAAATACCAGTGCCATCAGGAGGTCCACCAGTGGGGCCAGGACACCAGAAGCCCTCCCACTGTTGCCCTCCCCCCAAATACCAAGAATACAGAGCATCACTTGCCCCAGACCGAGAGTTCCTATCTATACCTTGTGGCTAATAGCCGCCGATGGACCTCTGCTCCATATGTTGATCCAGTTCTTTCTTGTAAGAACGTAAGAGAAGCCAATGTTGGATCAGGCCAGTGGCCCATCCAGTCCAACACTCTGTATCACACAGTGGCCAGAAATACCAGTGCCATCAGGAGGTCCAGCAGTGGGACCAGGACACCAGAAGCCCTCCCACTGTTGCCCCCCCCCAAGCACCAAGAAGACAGAGCATCACTTGCCCCAGAGTCCCTATCTATACCTTGTGGCCAATAGCCACTGATGGACCTCTGCTCCATGTGCTTATCTAATTCCCTTTTGAAGCCCTCCATGCTTGTAGCCTCCACCACCTCCTGTGGCAGTTCTTCAGAGACAGCCGGAATGAGAGTCTATCTGCCCTTCTATCTTGGAGGGTGGAGCGATTTCAGATGCCGAATGAAAACAGTAGGGGAATGACACTAGAAGGCATGATTGGATTATGTGTGGCGCGGAGAGAGGTAGTAAGTGTGGATAAATCAGCATTGTGCAACAAGGATGATGGATTTCCATTCTGTACGGCTAAATGTGGAGCCTTCCATGGAGACAGATCAGGATGGGTGGCCATGTTAGTCTGTCTGTAGCAGGAGAAAAGAGCAAGAGTCCAGCAGCACCTTAAAGACTAACACAAATCTGTGGCAGGGGAGGAGCTTTCATGAGTCACGGCTCACTTCTTCAGATACAGCTGAGTCCATCTGTCCTTGTATTACAAGGTTGATGGATTCGCATTCTGTGTCTATGGCTAAATGTGGTGCCTTCCATGGAGATAGATCAAGATGGGTAGCTGTGTTTGTCTGTCTGTAGCAGTAGAAAAGAGCAAGAGTCCAGGAGCACCTTAAAGGCTAACTAAATTTGTGGCGGGGATGAGCTTTTGTGAACCACTGCTAATTTCTTCAGATACAGCTAGAATGAGAGTCTATCTAGCTTGGAGAACGGAGTGATTTCAGATGCCGAATGACAATAGCAGGTGAATGAGAACAGCAGGCATAATTGGATGAGGTGTGATATGCAGAGGAGAAACCAGCATTGGTAATGGGACAGGAAACCTAGGTTTGGATTCAGTCCAGGAGGATGCATTGTCTTGAGCTTCGTTATCAGTTGCAATTCAGCAGTCTCTCTTTCTAATCCCCCTTTGGAATTCCTTTGTAAGAGAACTGCTACTCTTAGGTCAGCAAGTGAATGTCCTGGAGGGTTAAAATGTCCCCTCACTGGTTTTTGAATGTTGTTGTTTCTGATGTCAGCCTTATGTCTACTTATTCTTTGTCGAAGGGACTGGCCTGTTTGTCCAATGCAGATGGCAGAAGGGCATTTTTGGCCATTGTGTGAAACAGAGTGTTGGACTGGATGGGCCACTGGCCTGATCCAACATTGGCTTCTCTTACGTTCTTACAAGAAAGAACTGGATCAACATATGGAGCAGAGGTCCATCGGCGGCTATTAGCCACAAGGTATAGATAGGAACTCTCGGTCTGGGGCAAGTGATGCTCTGTATTCTTGGTGTTTGGGGGGAGGGCAACAGTGGGAGGGCTTCTGGTGTCCTGGCCCCACTGGTGGACCTCCTGATGGCACTGGTATTTCTGGCCACTGTGTGACACAGAGTGTTAGACTGGATGGGCCATTGGCCTGATCCAACATT